>NC_091246.1:148243257-148545681 GCF_042477335.2 Ovis canadensis | reverse complement strand
CTTGATTCCAGCTTGTGCTTCATCTAGCCCAGCATTTCTCATGATGTACTCTGCATATAAGTTAAATAAGCAGGGTGACAATATACAGCCTTGACGTAGTCTTTTTCCTATTTGGAACCAGTCTGTTGTTCCATGTCCAATTCTAACTGTTGCTTCCTGACCTGCATACAGATTTCTCAAGAGGCAGGTCAGGTGGTCTAAACTAAAATAAAAAATGTTATTTTAGTTACATTTATTATCTAATTTGTGTGTGTTAGTATATATATATGTGTATATGTATTTTACTTTAGGCATAATTTACAAAAATTGTGTAAGTTTAAGATGTACAAGATGATGTGAAATGACTCCCACAATCACACTAATTAACACATCTATCACCTCACAAAGTTACCTTTTGGGATAAATGGTGAAAAACATTCAAGTTGTACTCCCTTAGAAAGTTTCAAGTATATAATGTAGTACTACTAACTGTAGTCATGGTACTGTATACTAAATTCCCCAGACCTTATCAATTTTATATGTGAAAGTTTTGGATCCTTTGATCAACATCTCCCCATTACCTTCACCCACAGCCCATGTTTTAATAGGCTATGTGTAGTTTATAGCCCTAGGATACTCTATTAAATCTTTCTATCACTAAACTGAATGTTCATTGGAAATTTGGCTTTTGTATTAATAAAGACACAAATGAGAAGACAACAAAGATTATTAATTTATGGATATTTATTAATCTCAAATAAAAACCTCTAGTTTAGATTAGAAACTTTTCTCTTACCTTCATTTTTTCAAATTGAGATAGAACTCTGAGTGCCCGAAGGAATTTAATGGAAACAAGTGGTTTTAGTTCTTCCCGAGATTTGCCTATTAAACTAAGACAGAACACCTGGATATATATAAATAAAAAATTGAATAGAATTTAATTTTAGATTTAATCAAAACAACCTGTAAATGAACATTTATTACAGAAAATTACAGTCAAAGCCTACTAAAATTTTTAAAAGTATTCCAAAGCTATTTAAAAACTATTTTAAAAAATTCAAAAGTATTTTTTGGTAAGAATAATAAATGTTATTGAGACAAAAATTTGTGTATTTGAGATTCTTTATGGTCAAAGATTAATATTTACATCATTTTTATTTTAAAATTAGATTAAGAATCAGTTTCATGATTATTTGCAATATAGTAATAGTACATAGTATATTCTTTAAAACAGAATTTAGAATATGTTTTCATATGAATCCAAATATATATATATAGTTAAGACGATATGCAAAATAGGATTTCAGAGAAAAGGCATCAAGGAGGAAATGAATATTGTTAAGTTCAAATAGTAATTACAAAAAATAAGGATTCTAAGGTGATTTTTTAAAAGTAAACATACATGCATAAATATGATTCAATACTAATAAAAATGAATGCTGATTGGGCAAGGTGGTATAGTTGCGATTAATTTTGTTGTACCTTCATTTTTCTATATTTTCAAAGTAACATAAATGAAAAAAATTATTCTCTTTTAACCTATACTGAAGAGGCTCAAAGTGGGCTTCAAAGTAAGGATATCATTTATATACAGATGGGAGAGTGCAGATACCAAAGAACGATAACCAAGAAACAGGAAGGTGGGTTGCAAGTATAACGTGGTATCATTGAAATAGAAGGTTAATTTTCAAGAATTAATTTAGAAGACAAAGGTCAGATATTGTAAGTCATTATTTATGGACTGCCTAGGTTCTAGGCATATAGGGTAAGGAGAGAACAAAATTGATAAAATATTTTGGCTTAATGGAGCTTATTTTTCTTGTTCTGGGGAGAACAGAATATGTGTGTGCAGTGGTGGAACTACTGTAGTGATTCACATGTTCTGGTACCTTGGATCAGTGTGCTACTGGTGAAGTTTATGATGGAAAAGAGCTCAGATGCTCAGTTGTATCCAACTCTTTGCAATTCCATGGACTGTAGCCGGCCAGGCTCCTCTGTCCATGGGGTTCTCCAGGCAAGAATACTGGAGTGGGTAGCCATTTCCTCCTCCAGGGGATCATCTTGATCCAGGCATCGAACTCCTGTCTCTTAAGTTTCCTATATTCAGCAGGCAGATTCTTTACCACTAGGGCCATATGGGAACCTCGAAGTTTATGTTGGTGATGGTGATGGTGATGGTGATGGTGAAGTCGCTCAGTCGTGTCTGACTCTTTGCGACCCCGTGGACTGTAGCCTATCAGGCTCCTCTGTCCATAGGATTCTCCAGGCAAGAATACTGGAGTGGATTCCCATTTCCTTCTCCAGGGGATCTTCCCGGCCCAGGGATCGAACCCAGGTCTCCTGCATTGGAGGCAGACGCTTTAACCTCTGAGCCATCCGTGAATTTTAAATGTATGATTTAAAAGTAGAGCCAATAGAATTTGAATATTTTATAATGATAATATTTTCAAAATATTGTTCAATAAGCCTATTCTCTTAGCAGCAGGTTTATAGGTAATGATTAGAAAAATCCAGGAGTTAAGTGCTGAACTGTTAAAATTTTAAAATGGAAAGTATGGGTACTAAACATTACATATAAAGAGATATGGGATATTGGTGACTGAGAATGTATAGAGAAAGGTAAAAGAAAGATATACATAAATCAAAAAGAAAGAGTAAGAGTAAAGAAGGTAGAGTAAACAAATAGCCTTTAAAATTTTTCTTTAAAATACGTACGATAACAACCATGAAGTCTAGTTTGTACCAGCCATTAGTGAAATAGGCTTTAAAACCATATGCCATCCACTTTAGAAGCATTTCCAGAATAAAGATGTAAGTGAAGATCATATCAGCATATTCTAATAAGATTTTAATAGTCTTTCTCTGATCAATATATATATCTTCAAAAGCCTGTAGGTAAAATATTTAAAGATCAATGGATATGTAATTTCTAAAAACTCTTCTGGCAAAGTGGGGAATGAAATCCCATCTCCAGATGGTGACCACTGTCATAGATTGCAGTCTCAAGGGCTTGTACACTTGGTTTGAGTTTATTCACACAATCCATATCCATTTTCTGATCCCATGCCTGTAGCAGACATCATTAATTGATTCCAGAACCTCTGCTTATAGAGTCTGAACTTGACCTCATAATTGTTCTAAACAGTGAACTGAAAAGTCTCTCTCAAATCAGTTATTCAAACTTAGATGGAATCTTTAGTCATATCTGACCTGGTTCTTATCTCTTATAGCCATCTCACAGATACATGTCATTGTGAATAAAGGAGTAGAGGTAAGCAAACAAAGAAAACCCCTAAACTTGTGTTTTCAGAAATCCATACAGCTATTACAAAAAGTCTCAAAGTGTGTCAGATAAACCAGCGGAAATAAATGAGTATGAAATAAGACTATAATGTTTTTCTAATGTTTCTCAGTTTTAATAGATCAACCTCAGTTTTACTCTGGAGGAAGCGAAGTCTGATAATGTCATTCAAACTAATTTCATAGTAATTTTTAGCACTGAAAAAAGGCAATAAATTATCAATAACCTCAGGCAGACTTGTTGCAAAGTGCAACAGAGGTCAAAGATTAAACATGGATAAAAATAATCATATATAAAGAAAGGTGTGATTCTTGAAAACCTATTGCTAAATAAAAGTGTATATAAAATAATAGAATTAACTGGCTCAATTGAACCAATTATGGACTAAAGTATCCTTTAAAACGGATTATAAATATCATCCAAAGTTATTCTAAAGTACTATTTATTAAGTGGATTTACCTACTGAAAAGGTACATAATGCAAAATAATATAAGAAGATATGCAGAAGCCTCTATTTCAATTAAAACATTATAAAAAATAGGCAATCCAGGGACTTTGCAGGTGGCTCAGTGGTAAAGAATCTGCCTACCAATACAGGGGACACAAGTTTGATGCCTGGTCCAGGAAGATCCCGCATGCCATAGGACAGCTAAGCCCATATGCCACAACTGCTGAGCCCGAGCTCTAGAGCCCGTGCTCCACAACCAGAGAAGCTCCCACAGTGCGGAGCCCGGGCACCTCCGCAAAGAGCAGACCTCACTCATAGCAACTGGAAAGCCTTTGTGCAGCAGCAAAGAGCCAGTGCATCCATATTAAATAAATAAATAGATCTTTAAAAAAAAACAGGCAACACCAACATGTGGCAGTTGGAAGCCCACATGCTGGCTCCCCGTACGGAATGGGGAAGTAACCATGAGAGGTCAGAGTGTGGCTCTGGAGCCCGGGAGTGTTCTCCTCAAGGCAATTCACTTGGTGAAAATCCTTTATGCTGTACACTTATGATCTGTATGCTTTCCGGTATGTGTGCTAAATGTCAATATAAAGTTCACTTTAAAAATATATGCAGTACAAAGTCTGGTTCCCAACCATCGCACCATCTTCTCTGTTTCATTTAGCTCACAATTAGCTACTTCTTGTGTATCAGTCTCTGATCTTCTTTAATCAGACCTAAGCAAATATCAATATACATTTTATTTTTATTCCTTTCCTACATAGAATGTAGCATGCTGTGTACTTTATTCTTTCTTTTTTTCACTTGTTACCATATCTTGGGGAACTGCGATATCAACATGCAGACAGGTTTTGCATTTTCTAGCTAACTGCATAGTATCCCACTGGATGACTGTACCATAGTGTATTTAAACAGTCACCTAATATGTATTCTTTTTGCTTTTCAATTTTTTGGTATTACAAAAAGTTCTTCAGTGCATAGCCTTGTAAACACACTTAACACATGTGAAGATCCTAAGATAATTTCCCAGAATTAAGATAGTTGTGTCAATGAGTAAATATATTTGTAGTTCAAAGGTTCTTAAAAATATATAGAATATTTCTCTTTTCTTATGGAACAAGTACCAAAGTACTAGCACAATATGTGCACATTATTAAACTTTATTAAAATAATAGGGTATTTATTAACATTCTTTTTCCTGCTATCATTCACATATTTTGAAATTATTCATTTAATATTGAATGAGGCATATACAGACTTTCTAAGAAACTGCAATGTATATCTTCCAAAACTAAAATCATAGAATATAAAATTTGGTACTATAATAAGTATTCTGGGGAAAAATAATTTGGCTTGGTGGCATTATGAATTAATAGACATATGATGCATTTTTCCTATAAAAATATCATATATGCTCACTTACCAGAGCACCTGTGCTAAGCAGAGTGACAAGGCCAGTAAAACACTTAAAGCAACTGTTTTCTACTATTTTGCAGCAAGTTTTCCGTATGTTCTGCCAGATTTTTCCTTTCTTGGGGCCTCTACCGATTTGAGCAGATGAAGATCTTCGTTCATAAACTGTCAAGAATGAAACTATTAAGAACAAAAATCTAGAAATCGTTGAAAAGTTAAACATTTCAAATGTTGTAACAATTATTTATTTACAGTATCTAATATAGATGTTCTCTGACTTATAAACATTAGATTTATACCCCTACCATAGTGACCACTGCAATTGCTGAGAAAAAAAAAAGAAAAACTTGTGAGTTTCATAGTAGTAAGGAAGGAAGGAAAAAAACCTTGATGCTGGGAAAGACTGAGGGCAGGAGAAGGGGGTGACAGAGGATGGCATTACCAACTCAATGGACATGAATTTGAACAAACTCTAGGAGATAGTGAAGGACAGGGAAACCTGTTATGCTGAAGTCCATGGGGTCGCAAAGCGACCATGGGCACAAATCAGCGACTGAACAAGTAAGTAAGTATATGTTAATCGTGTTCAATTCTTTGTAATCTCATGGACAGTAGCCCACACCAGGCTCCTCTGACCTGGAATTTCCCTGGCAAGAATACTGGAGTGGGTTGCCATTTCCTGTTCCAGGAGATCTTCCCAACCAAGAGTTCAAACCCATATGTCTTGAATCTCCTGCATTAGCAGAGGGATTCTTTACCACTGCACCATCTGAGGACCATAGCTGGAAAAAAGGAAACTGTGAAAGGCACAGATGACTTAGAACATCCTCTTACCCTATTAGACAGAATCTGAGAATAGAAGATACCCCCACTCCTACAAAACAAACACACCCACACATACCATCTTCTTATTATTAGATTTTTTTTTGGTATAATGCCTGAAAAGTCATTCTTTGAAGATTCACATGGCATAACAAGCATTTTCATTTAAATATACTTCATGGCATGTTAAGAGATGTAATATCAATTAAGTAAATTAAGTTTATCCCAGTTCTTCAGTGGCATGGGATAGAAATTTTGAATGAGACTATTTAAGGAGCTAAGCTTGGATTATGGAGTATTTTATGGATAGGGTATGAGTGTAATTCTGTCTTCTGGTCAAGAGAGTTAGCATAAGGAAAACCTGAGGGTTGAAAAGGGTGTGATTAACTGATAGGAGAATGAAGCATGGAGGTGGGTGGAGTTTAAAGTCAATACATTTTAAAACTTTCCCTAGAGCCAATTTATACATTCTTGGTCAGAAAAATATAGGAAATGTTTTCTCCCTGGTCTTGTATCACACAAGTCCTAGAACTCAGGCTACTGAGTTCAGTTCAGTTCAGTTCAGTCGCTCAGTCGTGTCCGACTCTTTGCGACCCCATGAATCACAGCACGCCAGGCCTCCCTGTCTATCACCATCTCCCGGAGTTCACTCAGACTACTGAGAGCAGATTCTTATTTATGAGTATAGGAATTTGAACATTTAGGAATTGCCATTTTGATGATTTCAGTGATTTTAAATATTCAGAACCTATGGTTATTTGTCAGTCTTGATAGGAAACTAATACACCTAATACAGACTAATACACAGTGGCTTAGTCATCTCCAACTCTTTGCAGCCCCATGGACTGTAGCCCAACAGTCTCCTCTGCCCATGGAATTTTCCAGGCAAGAATACTAGAGCAATTTGCCATTTCCTACTCCAGGGGATTTTCCCCACTCAGGGACTGAACCCATATCTCTTGTGTCTCCTGCACTGGCAGGTGGATTAGTTACCACCAGCGCCACCTGAGAAGCCCCTTTAGGAAACTAAATTAAATTAATAAATTATAGAGAGGTGCATGTTCAGTTCAGTTCAATCACTCAGTTGTGTCCCACTCTGCGAACCATGAATCGCAGCACGCCAGGCCTCCCCATCCATCACCAACTCCCAGAGTTCACTCAGACTCATGTCCATCAAGTCGGTGATGCCATCCAGCCATCTCATCCTCTGTCGTTCCCTTCTCCTCCTGCCCCCAATCCCTCCCAGCATCAGAGTCTTTTCCAATGAGTCAACTCTTCGCATGAGGTGGCCAAAGTACTGGAGTTTCAGCTTTAGTATCATTTCTTCCAAAGAAATCCCAGGACTGACCTCCTTCAGAATGGACTGGTTGGATCTCCTTGCAGTCCAAGGGACTCTCAAGAGTCTTCTCCAACATCACAGTTCAAAAGCATCAATTCTTTGGTGCTCAGCCTACTTCACAGTCCAACTCTCACATCCATACATGACAACAGGAAAAACCATAGCCTTGACTAGATGGACCTTAGTTGGCAAAGTAACGTCTCTGCTTTTGAATATGCTATCTAGGAGGTGCATGTTACATGTTTAATAACTTAGTCAACTGACCGAAGCCCTATATATTTCTTAATATTCATGGAGCTTATAAAAATAAATGATTATTACATTTGTTTTCCTATGAGTATTTTAAATATTGACCCCATTCAATGAGGTATGAACACACACACACACTAATTTAATCTTTCTATTAATCGCATGAAGTAAGTCTTATTCTTATCCTCATTTTACGTATTAGGAAATGAGTCAGAGGAGGGTAAGTAAAAGCTAATAAGTGGTGGGCTGGGATCTGAACTCAGTATTCTGATTTCAGAACTAAAACTTTTAACCTCTTCATGAGACCCGCTAGTAAGCAGGCCCTTTCTTCCATTCCAAGCATTGACTTTTTCTTTGACTTTTATTGTAAGTTTCTACCAGGATATATCTGAGCATGAGTGCATGTGCACAGACACATTTGCGTGTGTGTATTCCTTAGTCAAATTAATAAACTCTTTAAAATTAAAAGTGTATTCAATAGTATTATTTAGGTTAAGAGAAATTTAGCTTCAGTTCAGTTCAGTTCAGTCGCTCAGTCGTGTCCGACTCTTTGTGACCCCATGAATCGCAGCACACCAGGCCTCCCTGTCCATCACCAACTCCCGGACTTCACTCAGACTCACGTCCATCGAGTCAGTGATGCCATCCAGCCATCTCATCCTCTGTCGTCCCCTTCTCCTCCTGCCCCCAATCCCTCCCAGCATCAGAGTCTTTTCCAATGAGTCAACTCTTCACATGAGGTGGCCAAAGTACTGGAGCTTCAGCTTTAGCATCATTCTTTCCAAAGAAATCCCAGGGCTGATCTCCTTCAGAATGGACTGGTTGGATCTCCTTGCAGTCCAAGGGACTCTCAAGAGTCTTCTCCAACACCACAGTTAATGTTAACATAATGATTAAAATAATTTATGTTTTTCTTACCATTTCTAAGATGCTTTGGCTTTTCACGTTCATAGACCATTTCTTCTTCAGAAAGAACAATATCAACTGTACTACATTCAGATGAGCTCGACTGCTTTACTTTCTGAAAAGTAAGTCCCACCAAGAAAGTTGCCATTAAAGCTTCATTTACTCACTATAGCTAAAGTTTATTTCATTTTCAGAAAAAAAAATTATGTACAGAAAAATTACTGTCAAAGTAAAAGACTGTATGCCAATTTCATGATTGATATTAAAATGCATACAGAGACTTCCCTGGTGGTTAAGACTCTGAGCTTCAAGGCAGGGTGCAGGGTTCGATCCCTGGTCAGGGAATTAAGATCCCACATGCCATGTGGCATGGAAAAAAGTAAAAACTAAATTAAAAATAAATTTTAAATGTATACATATCTCTGGGAGTCAAAATGTTTAAAGATACTTTAAAAATAAGATAAAATAATTTTCACATTAAAATGAACATATAGTGAATAACACTGTTCTAAAAGATGTATAGGCTATCCCAAATTCTGAAAAATCTAGCTAAAATATAAAAAAATTACAAATATTTTGTTCTACCTCTGTCTTTTGTGCAATAAATGTCAAGGAAATAAAATTAGCAACTTTTGTTTGCTTTAAGCCATATATTGTCAATTTTAAGACATTATACTGGTTTATTAAAAACATAAAATAGTCAGCAGGATATTACTTTTACACAAACAAATCGTTTAAAACTTTATTTGATTTCCCTTTGTATTCTCTTTATTATTGATAAAATAAGGTATAGCAATGCATTGATTTGGGAGTAGACAATAAATTAATATTATGTAATATTCAAGCATACAATAATTGAAAATCATACATTATATATTTAAATGATTCATTAGAGTATTTAAAACCCTCGCACATAAATTATTTGATATGATTTTCTCAAAACCCTGTATTTATTATTTTAAATTTATAAATAAATCAAAATTCAAAATTATAAATCATTTTAGTAAAAGATTATTTAGTGACATATATATGGCTACATTATGAAAAAAAATAAGTTTCAAAATCTGATTTAAGTTTGTTATTTTTATGAAGTTCATATAATTATATATTTGTACTAAAAGATAAAAGTTCAAATACCAAAGAAACAAGAACATGAATCTCTGAATGATCATACCACTTGTAATTTTTATATCTTATTCTTTGCTTTTTTAGATCAACATCCTAAATACTCTTGGACTACATAATCTGGAAAGTGATTAATTAAATATATAATGAAATATCTAAATGATAAAATCTTCTTTGAGTAGTTAACCAATCAAAAGGACCAAATAATTATGCATCTTAAGTAACTTCTAAAACTTCAACATCTACAGTTATATTAAGTTCCATCTTTCTTATATATCTTCGTATCTCAGACTTTCTAATGAGATTGACAAGAAGTTTTTCAGAACATTTCCACACAATGTGTTGCAATAAATAGCAATTTTACCCACAAACGTATGGTAGCACAAGCCTTATAATGTTATAGTTTAAATAAAATCAGTGTGCAAGAGAAGAATGTTTTTCATTTCCTAATAATGGTATTAATTAAAGGAAAATCGACCTGACAAGATTGGGTATGATAAGGAGTGAAAGTGTTTCTCTGAAACAAAGATGCCTTTACCAGAAACTAGAAGGGCTCTAGATAATTGAAACTTAATTCCTGTTAGAAGGGCAATTTGATAAGTTATTACAGAGAGCAGCTGATAAGCCAGAAGAGGTCTGGGAGATAAGATGGTGCCAGAGACTTTGAGGATCTGGAAAAAGACATTATCTTCCCTGCCCTTGGTGAGTGAAATAAAAAAATTTCTTTAGTGAAGTTCAATGGAAGTGGCTCACACTGCAGATGTGATCGCTGCAGATTAAATGGTACCTCCTACTAAGACATTGCGCTACTTGCAAATGAAGACAGTAAGACTGGATTCAGTAAGGTATACATTTTTGTTTGTTTGTTTGTTTGTTTAATTTTTATTTTTACTTTTAAAGCTAAGTAAAAGGCAGTATCTGCCCTTCTTTAAAGGTGATCCTTTTTTTTTCTTTCTTTCTTTCTTTTGGTTCCCTAGTGGCTCAGCAGTAAAGAATCTGCCTACAATGCAGAAGACGTGGGTTCGATCCCTGAGTCAGGAAGATCCCCTGGAGAAGGAAATGGCAACCCACTCCAGTATTCTTGCCTGGAAAATCCCATAGACAGAGACTGGTGTGTTACAGTCCATGAGGCCACAAAGGAGTCTGACAAGAATTAGTGTCTAAACAACAACAACAAATTGTTTACATTTGCAACCAATGTTTCTTTTACCCTTTGGTCTTTTAGTCCAACTCAATTATGTTAGACTAATTATGTTATAATATATGTTGCAGAAATAAACTGACAAGAATCTTAAAATTTTAGCAAGCAGGAAAGTATCTGTATCTTAGCACTCTTCTAGTCCCATCTTATATTTTAAAGATGATAAAGCCTAGGAGAGTTTAGTGACTTCTCCAGTAGTACGCATTAATTATAAAAATCTATGTTTCTTCAATATGCTTTTTATCACCCCATTAACTGAAGATGTTATAATTATGTTATCTAATGTTTGCCAAGTGCTTCCATACTTTAGACATTATTCTACGCACTATTGAACTATTTTTCTTAATCATTCTATCTCTTCTGAGAATGAGACACAATTTTATCCTCATTCAGAGATGAAGAAACTTAGGAAGTTTAAGACACTGGATAAGGAGCAGAAAATCAGGAGAAGAAGTGCTGCAGCTAGAAATGAATGGATAATAATCTAACTTTGGAACTTCAGCATTGCTTCACTTGTCAACAGTGCCATCAATCAACAGTACGCAACCATAATGTCAAAACAACTTACCTCTTTGCTGCTTCCATCACCTGACTTGCTCTGAATCTCCTTATTGTCAGGATTTTCTATATCAGATTCTTCTGAAGCAATCGGTACAGTTTCTGAGACACTGGGACTGGGGATTAGTGACCGACTCTCATTTTCTGTCATTGTGTTTTTCTCTGTGCCGCTGCTTTTTTCCTTATCCTTGAGGAAATCTTGGGTGTTGCTCAATTCAGAAAGAGTATGGTCAGAAATATTCTCTTTAACATAGACATCACTTATATTGTCCATTGTTTCCTTTAGAACATTTTGTTTTTTGCATAATATTTTAGAAAGCACATAATTTATTCCTTTTTTAATTCTTGCCATTGCACGCTGGAGATTTTTTGCTTCATCATTTTCTTCATCAGTTGTTGCAGGCTTGTATGAACTAAATGAGATGATCAACGCCAGAAACAGGTAAAGTATCTGAATGAGGAAGTAAATGAAGCTAAATGCATATCATTTTTCATTTTCTTTCAAACAACAACAACAACAAATATTTTTAAAAAGCTGGCCTGCAATCTGAAAACAGCATACACACTATGATGCTCTTTAGACTATTCAGTTCTTACTCATCTACAGAGGATCAGTTGGTGTGTTAGGAATTTGGATAGCCAGAAGGTTACAATGTTCTATGAAATACCATTTGTTTCTCCTTTACAGATGAAAACCTCAAAGCTTGCAGATGCCAAGTATCAAAGATCACAGAGGTTGAACTTAAGTCTATCATACTCCAGTTTGTTTTCTTTTCTACTAAGCCAGGCAGAGTCTCCCAAGGTGAGAAAATCAATTGCTACTCCATGTGGCTGAATTCACGTCCACCTAACTCAGAAAGATATGTAATGACATCTTCACGGGTTCTGCAAATTCATGAGACTTTCCTGCGGGGAGAGCTATCCCTAGTTTTGAAGCTCACATCTAATTTCCTTGTGATGTGCAAGCACAGGGTTTGGGTAGGTTAGTTGATTTTCTGTGGTAATAAATTCGGTCAAATAAGAAAGAAATGAGTAATGGAAGGATCAGTCCTAATATTTGCAAATTATTTTGAATTCAAAGATAGTGTGTATTTCAACCTTTACTATCACTGAGAAATAAGATCAAGCCATGTCCAATTTCCAGAGAATTAGATTTTTATTTTGTTTCTTTTTGTAGAGTATAAATTACAATTTTAGATTATAAGATTAGAGATAATTAGAGATACACTGATTATTCTTTTAAAGTAATAATTTAGGCATTGTATCCATTCTGGAAGTTTTCTCTCTTCTCTTCAAATATTTGAGCTTTTGGAAATTTAAATTACTTTATGCTTTACATATTATTTTTAAAGGGAAAATACAGTAGAAATTCTTACACTGACAATTTATGTGTACATAAAATAAATAAGTATATGAAGATCTGCAACATTCATTTGTTAAAATATCTTACAGAATTTTGGATCTATCTGAAGAGACACATTCTCAAACACTGATAATTGCTAAGTTTCTCATGCGCATATACATCTAAAATATTAGGATGTACCCACCAAATTGTGTTCAATTCTAATGGATTACCTTTAAGTCTCAATAATGAAATCTTTTTATCTCTTAGGAATATAGAAAGCTCAAATAAGACTCACTTGAGGAAAAATAAAAATACTTTTGCAGATAATAAAGTCATAAAATAAATTATCTTAACTGCAACCATAGTTTGGTGTATAAAATAAAATGGAGGGTTTGACATTTGGCTCATCATTGGAAATTTCTTACAGGTAAGATCTCTTGAACAACTAACATAGATTTTCTATAACCTACAATGACAGAATCTCAATGGCTGAAAAACTGAAAGCTGAAAAGACAATGACTGAATGTCAGTATGGCATCACCAATGCAATGGACGTGAACCAAGGCAAACTTTAGGAGATGGTGAGGGACAGGGAGGCCTGGCACGCTGCAGTCCACGAGATTGCAGAGTCTGACACGACTGGGCGACTGAGAAACCACACCTACAGACGAGCTTGACTGTTCTTCCACTAGTGTCCCATTTTCCTATCAAGGTTCATTTACACAGAATCTGGGCAGGGGCTCCATGGGCCTTGTAGAAACTACCTTATAACATCTCTATCATTCTCAAAGGACGAAGAGCAAGAACAAGCATAATTTCAGGTTGTTGGTTGTTTCTTTTTCCTTTGTTTGGTTAAGTATTGTTCACAGGGAGAAAAAAGAAAAGGGTGTTAAGTAAGAATTTCATGACTATAAGCTTCACATGAGTTAGAACCATTTTTTCTCTTCAGTAGATAACTGAAGTGAAGTCACTCAGTTGTGTCCGACTCTTTGTGACCCCCTGGACCGTAGCCCACCAGGCTTCTCCATCTATGGAATTTTCTAGGCAAGAGTACAGGAGTGGGTTGCCATTTCCTTCTCCAGGGGATCTTCCCGACCAGGGGATTAAACCCGGGCCTCCCGCATTGGGAGCAGATGCTTTACTGTCTGAGTCACCAGGAAAACAACGCAAAGCACAAAGTACATGATAAAGTATGAAATATTTGTTGAAAAATCAATTAATTATGGATGAATGAAAGATTTCTATGTCAGGATTTGGAGAGGAAAAATTATAATACAACTGTATTTTTAAGAGCTTACAATCTAACATTTCTTATATTTTAGACATGTAAACACACTCCCTATCGCACATTTATACATATGCAGTGAGTGTTAAAAGACTGAAAATTAAGTTGAAAATGCTGTGATGTAAAGAAAGAACTGTATAACACTGTAAAATGCAACTACTTTTTGGAACTTGTGATCCCTTCCTTCATGGAAGTTCTAGCTTAATAAGGAAGATAGACAAGTACATGAGCAATTAAACACAGTGTCAGTATGTACTTAGGACAGGCGTATATCCAGGGTAAATAAAAGCAGTGAGAAATGCACTGATACAATGGATTTTACCCTGTGATTTTTTTTGTTCCCATCTTTTAGGAGATCCACTTGATCTCTGTGACTTAGGAGTGAAAAGTAAATATTGAGCCTCTTTTTTTCAATAAGAACAAATATATCTTATAAGCCATTTTTTTTTCCTGAGAAGAATTAAGAAAGTGAAAGTGAAAGTTGTTCAGTTGTGTCTGACTCTTTGCGACCTCACGGACTACACAGTCCATGGAATTGTCCAGGCCAGAATATTGGAATGGGTAGCCTTTCCCATCTCCAGGGGATCTTCCCAACCCAGAGATCAAACCCAGGTCTCCTGCATTGCAGGCAGATTCCTTACCTGCTGAGCCACAAGGGAAGCCCTACAAGATGTATAAGATACTTCAATTAATGTAATCACTCCAATTACTGGAAATTTAGGAGTGAAAGTGTTTCCTCTTAGTTAATGTATGATAGTTTCAAAGATCAGTGGTTTTCAAAATTTGCTGCACAATTTAATCAAATGAGGATTTTTTAAAAAATCCTGATGACTAAGCTATAGCCACATAACAATAAAATCGGAATCTCTGGGAATGAATCCAAGACATTAGTTTATTTTTATTAGTTCTCCAAGTAACTCCAACATGCAGTCAAATTTGACAACCAGTGCTACATTTAAGTGCTTCTTAAAATTTAATGTGTACACAAATCACTTAGGGATATTGTTAAAATGTAGATTCCACTTTCACAGGTCTGGAATGGGGTCTGAGAGTCTACATTAATAACTGTCTCCCACATAAAAATAAAGCTACTTTGAGTAGCAGGTTATAACCAATGAAAATATGATGAACATCATGTATGCAATTTTCCAGCAGCCACATTAAAAGTATAAACAAAAACAGGTGAAATTAGCTTAACTAATACATTTTATTCAACTAAATGTATAAAAATATAATTAAAATGTTTTCACTTCAGTCATGTCCAACTCCTGATGGCGCCATGGACCATAGTTCACCAGACTCCTCTGTCCATGGGATTTTCCAGGCAAGAATATTGGAGTGGGGTGCCATTTCCTTCTCCAGGGCATCTTCCAACCCAGGGATTGAACCTGCATCTCTTGTGTCTCCCACACTGGCAAGTGGATTCTTTACCACTAGTGCCACCTAGGAAGCACTTTCAATCTAAGAATTATTAATGAAATCATTTACATTATTTTTGGGGGGAGGGCAGGAGGTGAGGGGGACAACAGAGGATGAGATGGTTGGATGACATCACCAACACAATGGACATGGGTTTGGGTTGACTCCGGGAATTGGTGATGGACAGGGAGGCCTGGCGTGGTGCAGTTCATGGGGTCGCAAAACACGACTGAGCAACTGAACTGAACTGAACTGAAGACTTCAAATTCAGTGGGTATTTTACACTTATAACATATCTCAAAGTGGACTGCTCATATTTTCCCTGATTAATGGCCACATGTGGCTAAAGGCCTCCACATCAGACAGCACGGATGTAGACCACGGGCTTCCATAAGTCTACATGATGAAAATGCCAGACTACAATACATAAGGTTTCCAAGGAAAGTTTTAAAGCATGGATTACTTACCAATAATTTTCCAATTAAAATCACCATCATGTAAAAAGGAATACAACTGAATTGGCCTGCTACCTTAAAGCAATCCCATAAAGTCTCTATCCACTCTCCACAGAGAATCCGGAAGACATTCAGGAAGGAATGGAAGAA
This sequence comes from Ovis canadensis, assembly GCF_042477335.2. NCBI lineage: Eukaryota > Metazoa > Chordata > Mammalia > Artiodactyla > Bovidae > Ovis > Ovis canadensis. The sequence goes on along the minus strand of NC_091246.1, from coordinate 148,529,683 downwards.
ATCACACATGTGCCAGTGCGGAAGCTGACAGTCTTCATTTATGTTGCAGACATACTGTTTGTAATTTGAACCATACAGGTTGAGGCCAACCACAGCAGAAAAGAACATAAACGTGAACAACAGCAGGACCAAGTCTTTCAGGGCCACAACTGAGTTACACAGAGTCAGCATCAGAATCTTAAATGTTGGCCAGTATCTTCCCAATCTAAAAATTCGTAACTGATAGAGCAATGTAAAAACAACAAAAATAAGGAAGAAAAAGACAAAAACTCTAGTCACTATTAATTACAATGTACATTTAAAATTTTTATTAGGATTATACACATAAACGTGTGTAGTCTCTAATGTAATATTCACTTTTGAGCATTATTAATACTAAGCACTGAAAATTCAGTGTATATACAATTTTTAATACACTTAATATTCTATAGTTTTTTACACTAAATTGAAGTATATTTTCTATTGATCTGTCAATTCCCATTTTTTTCAATATAATACTATTATAATTACTCTCATTTTGTTTTAATATCTGGTAAAGCAAGTATCCATTCTTTATTTTCTTTTTCCAAAATATATTGAATATTCTCCCACATTTCAACATATAGATGATGTTGGAAAAGTCTCCAGGGTCCGCTGAAGTCCACTGATAGCTCTGCTGTATGCATGAGCGCTAAGTCACTTCAGCTGGGTCTGACTCTTTGTGACCCCATGGACTCCTCCTGTCCATGGGATTTTCCAGGCAAGAATACTATTGTGTATTTACCTTTAAAATCAACATGAGAGACCAAATGAAACATTCTACGTTTAGTCTAAATATTTCACTTAATCACTAGATTAAAAAATTTTTATTCACATGGCACAAAATCACTTGAATATTTGAGTCATTTAAAATCCACATGTTGTTTTTGTATGTGCTACACCTTCCCCAACTTTTTCTGGTATGTAGTTGGCTTTTGGGACTCAAGGGTTAGGACTTAACACTTATCTATGTAAAACTTAATCATCTTAGGTTCAGTCTGTTACTAGTCTTTCAGATATTTTGATACAATCTTTTATTATATTGCCCGTATTTCCCAGTCTTGCTTCATTTATAAATTCAATAAATACAACTTTTATATTTTCCCCTTACTCATTAGATAAGCCTATGGATAAAGACAGGGTTCTGAAGAATTATTTGGATAAGATTGCTACTGCTGCTGCTAAGTCACTTCAGTCGTGTCCGACTCTTAGCGACCCCATGGACTGCAGCCTACCAGGCTCCTTTGTCCATGGGATTTTCCAGGCAAGAGTACTGGAGTGGGTTGTCATTGCCTTCTCCAATAATCTTCATAGCAGCATTCTATTAGCCTGACAGTCCCTCTTTTACAAAATTTTCCAATCTACATTTAGATATACTCACCTGATTCTAATTCTTTAGTTACACATTGGCATTCAGCTTTTGGGACTCTGTATTACCCTGCTTCTTAAAACTGACCCAGTAATCCTGACCCTGCTTTATAGAACTATATCTCAAATTCACTGTATATATGGCTTATTTCTTTTAATGCCTGGGCCAAACAGCATTAGAGACTACTTACTCTTTTCTGGGTTACTTTCTAAGCTTGTTATATATGAATTATTTCATTTAATAGTTCCAACATACCAACAGGATAGGTATTACTGTTCTTCCCACTTTATGTCTGAGAAAACTGAAATGAATTTTTATAAAATAAAATTTAGGTCCCGTATTCTACTTACCACCCTGAATGATCGTAAAATAGCCAGTCCATGAAAATTTGTTAGATAAAGTTCTGCTAAACCATGGAACACAATTAGGCTATCATAAATGTTCCAGCCTACTTGGAAATATCCATATGGATGCATGGCAATTATTTTAAAAATCATTTCTGTTGTGAAAATTCCTATAAACACCTAAATAAAACAAAACAGAGGGATAAGAATATGATTCCAATAGCTCTATCAGAACCCTCATACACAGAATAAATTTTCACTGTCACTTTCTTCATATTTTCTCTGTCAAAATATGATTAGTTTTGGAGTCTGCATCACAGGGATGGATTCATACATTTTGTTTGACAATCTAATGTCAAACATTGTATATGAAATCTTCAATTACCTTAATAAAAGCCACCTTGGAAGAAAACAAAAGAATATTTGAGAGTGAAAATCTTTTCATTTTGAATAGTTCCTTTGGGGATAAAGAGTACATATTAAGACATTTAATTTAAAAAAATATAAAATAAAAATTTTAAAATATACATGATCTAACAAAAGGTAAACCTATGAAAACTGTCATTTGAAAACTATACTGGCAGAAATAACTAAATTATTGTTTTGGTAGCAAATAAATATATAGTTCAAAGTTGGTAACAACTGACAGTATTAATATCAAGCAACTGTGCTATGCTGTGTTTAGTCACTCACTGTGTCTGACTCTTTGCAACCCCATGGACTGTAAGCCGCCAGGCTCCTCTGTCCATAGGGATTCTCCAGGCAAGAATACTGCAGTGGGTTGCTCTGTCCTTTTCCAGGGGATTTAAACCCAGGTCTGCAGCATTGCAGGCGGTTTCTTTACCATCTGAGCCACCAGAAAAGCTTACTATTCCTGTTGTTTAGTTACAAGCAACTAAACAACAGCAATAAAAGCAAACAAAATTGAACAATATAGATTGAACAAAATTGATTGAATATGACTTGCTTTTTTAACTCATGGAAATCTATTTATTTTGCCTTTTTTTACATGGAAAAAAAAATGGGTGAATTTCAAAAATACCTTGCCATAAAGATAAGCTCCAGTCTAAGGTAGGTTCAGTTGTAACAGGATTCAAAATTCAAGTGCCAGTGAAGAACTTGTTATTCCCTGTTATTCACTCTGTTATTTCACCTCTGCCCTTGTGATCTAGGGGCTACCATATTAAGACAGGGGATATTTGAGATGGGAGAGGAAATAAATAATTTCTATTTAACTTGACTGCATTGCAGCTAGCTAGATATCTTAAATTTAAACAGACTCTAGCTAGAAATCTATTCAAAGATAAGAACATTTACAAAGGAGGGCTTGGAGAGGTAAGAAAGCATGAAAACAATAGTTCATTTAATACTCATACAATATATTTGCAGCATTTTGGAGTTATAAAGTAAAATACTGAGGATAATGGTGACTAAAGAACAGTTGAAATTGTAGGAGAAAATAGCTTACAATGAGAGCCTTACCATGTTTCCAATGCTGAGAATATTGCTGGTTTCCAGACTCATTGGATAGTGTTCCAAGGCCAAAAAATTTATGTTTAGAATTATGCATATGGTAAGGAAAAGATCGGTAAATGGGTCCATTATAATCCTGTAAACAAACTCTTTCAATTTTAACCAACAGGGAGAACAATCCCAGATCAAGAAAGTTTTAGCAAATCTATACCAACAAAATGGGCATCTCTGCCTGGATTTTTTAAGCTCTGAAACTGAAAGAACAGAAAATTATACATGAGTTAATTGTTTATTTAAGCATTAAGCATCTAATTAGTAGAAAAATTTTACTTTTGCATGCAAAGGGAGGTTATAACCTAGACTTTTGATTTTGAAATAGCAAACAGAAATATTTTGAATTAATGAAAATCAGAGCAAAGTAAATTTCCTCTATTTTGCTCATGCTTGTTGAGTTAGACAAATGAAAATGAAAAAATTATGTACCAGAATTAAAATACAGGAGTACTTCTCAAGAAAAACTAATATGGAATATAACTGAGAATACTATGTTTATAATTTTAGACTTATATGCTTTACAAAATAATGTCTTTAAATATTGTCTATAATAATGATTACTGGTTATATATATATATTAAATGTAGAGACAAGTATAAAAAGAGCCTTAATATGCTAATGTTATATACTCCAACCTGTATTTTTAGTTAAAATGCTCATGTCATTTTCAGTGTTAAAGAAAATTCCTTGGCAGTTTTTGGTGGCCTTTTCCAGTGTTTAAAACATTATGCTTATGAAATTTTAAAGTACAGTTAACCTTAATAGTCTCATGTTCTTCCTTAAATTTTAGTTATTATCAACTAAAATTCTGAAGAAACTGGAGGATTTCTTAAAAGTGAGTTATACGAATGATACCTTTCATCAAGTCTAAATATTTTTTACTTTACCTTCTTTATGGCTGACAGTAGCATCATCCAGCGCATCCAAAGAAGTAATCATAGAAGGTGATGATCTTTTCTTCATTTCTAATTGTATGGTCTTGGTCTAAAAAGAAATTTGATGAGTCTAATTCTGGCTTCTCCCCTTTGCAGATTCAAGACTATAGTTATAAGAATTAAGCTATAAACGAAAGTTTGACTAAGCCATATTGACTAGGGTTGGTAAATCTCGTGCCAGCCACCGCGGTCATACGATTAACCCGAGCTAACAGGAACACGGCGTAAAACGTGTTAAAGCACCACATTAAATAGAGTTAAATTCGAATTAAACTGTAAAAAGCCATAATTGCAACAAAAATAAATGACGAAAGTAACCCTATAACAGCTGACACACTATAGTTAAGACCCAAACTGGGATTAGATACCCAGTTTACAACCTTAAAAATGCCGATTCTTACTTCCAAAAACCTTTCTGGGTTCCATAATTTGCCACTTTTTACACTATAGGTACTTTTTTTTTTTTTTTTTTTTTTGGCTGTGTGGCATGAGAGATCTTAGTACCCCAACCAGGGATCAAAGCATTGCACTTGCAGTGGAAGCAAGTGTCCTAACCACTAGACTTTCAGGGAAGCCCCACTATACGTACTATTAAACTGACTTAGGGTTATTTGGAAAATACATCTGCATTTCTTGTAAGTCAACTAAATCACGTTATACTATGAGGTCAACTATAAAAGGAGTAAACTAGAGAATGTTAGTGCTATTACCCATATTTGACAAAGAATTCAATGTCCAGTTTAGAACTATTATGGAACATCCAGTTGGCAGATATGCTACTGAATATTAACATGTTACATTTCTCTAACACCTTATATTTTTATACTTGAAGATATGTTAGCTATGACTTCATAAACTCTTTTGATTAAATCAAATTATTTGTATTGAGATGATAAAATATGTAATATCAGGTAACAGAATGAATTTTAAAGGATGGGTCTGATTAGAACACACATAATAATCCCAAAAGGAAATAATTTCTTTCTGTCCCTCTTGTCTCTTGTATAATGGTTTTAAGACATCCTGTTTGGCTGGTACAGTTACAAAGCTTAAAAGAACCCTTGCATTGGAAAGGCACTCAAAACTCTAAGGTTTTGATGTAGGTGTTACAAGTTCTACACATCCATGATTATCACAAGTATGGCCCCAGCGGTTTCTAGCGATCATGAGTAAATTTTGTTTTTGAATGTAAACTGTAAGTAACTGACAAGGGGTAGATGATATTGCACCATAGAACTCCCAACGATTTTTACATTCGGCACACACGAAGAATAATAATATTTGTATGTTGTTAATTTGGTACATAGGTGAGCTTAATAGGTGAAATACTGTCTCTGACTTTTTGTGACCCCATAGACTGTAGTCCACCAGGCTCCTCTGTCCATGGAATTATCCAGGCAGGAATACTGGAGTGGGAAGCCATTCCCTTCTCCAGGGGATCTTCCTGACCCAGGGATCAAACCCGGGTCTCCCTCATTGCAGGCAGATTTCTTTACCATGTGAGCTACCAATGAATACATTTACATAGGTGAGGTACATTTTGAATAAGGATAACTGGCGTGGGCACTGAGGGCATTAATGATTGAAGTTCACTAATAACCCAGAACAACCTGGCTGGCAGGCTCCGCTGTGGTCTATCTGAAGTCCCAGAAGAGAGATCAAGGAAATCATCAAATTCATCTCACTCGGTTTCAGTCAAGTTCCCCCTAATTTCAAAACTAGAGCTCAAAGAGGTAAAAACCAACTCCACTACATACTGTTCCATCAGAAAAATGACAGGTTCTTTAAGTCTACAGATCTCTGTTGCCTCACTTTTTTCTTAATTGAAAAAATAAGCAAAAGCTCAGGATGCAAAACTAATTTATTTATTTAAACCATGCTTATTCCAGAAAGTATTTTCTTAGCTGCTTTACAAGGCTACATAAAATATGTGATAATTTATATAATTCCAAATTTCTATGAATTAAAATCCAACAGAACTATAATTTTTCTGTTATTAAAGTCCAAGAGGAATTTGCCAGGTGTTTCTTCATAAAGATACTTCATCATATCCTTAATGATATCCTCTACTATAATCTTAATACTGAGGAATTATTTCTCACAGAGCTACTTCTGATAGTGACAATGTTTGATGAATTTACACCAAAGAACAATTCAGTAAAGATAATCATCCATGGTTGGAGGGGCAGTGGAGTGGGGAGGGTAATAATATTATTGTTGATACAGTCAAGGCTCAATTCATTACTGATTTAGCTTGAACTGCCGTCTATGGGGTCGCACAGAGTCGGACACGACTGAAGTGACTTAGCGGCAGCAGCAGCAGTGAATACATCTGGGCTTCCCAGGTGGTGTGTGGTAAAGAACTCACCTGCCAATGCAGGAGACTTAAGAGATGTGGGTTCGATCCCTAGGTCAGAAAGATTCCCTGGAGGAGAGCAAGGCAACCCACTCCAGTATTCTTGCCTGGCTAATCCCATGGACAGAGGAGCCTGGTGGGCTACAGTCCATATGGTCAAAAGAGCTGGAAACAACTGAAACGACTTAGCATGCACACATGCAAGGATGTATTTTAGGATATATAATGAACAAACTACATTATCAGTCTAGTAATATATTTACCTCAATTGAGCCTTTCAAAAATATTGAATAAGTGCCCGTAAGTTGGGTAACTACTAAAGATATTGCTATTTTATAATGCAAATTGAGAGGACTATGATGGAGAAGGAAATGGCAACCCACTCCAGTATTCTTGCCTGGAGAATTCCATGGATGGAGGAGCTTGGTGGGCTACAGTCCACGGGTCGCAAAGAGTCGGACATGACTTCACTTTCACTTTCATGATGGGAAAAAAATCTCCTTGTTGAAAATATAAGAACTAATAAGGGCATATGCCTGAATTTTAGACAATCCAATGTTAAAATTAGACTGGAAGAAGGGGCTAAGATTCTTCTCAGCACTGGTTTCAATTTTCTCTGGAAGGGAACTGTTAATAAGGAAAAACTCAGTCATACTTCTGGTGTTAAGCAATGAACACCTGGAATGTTCATCTTGGACTCAGGCTCTCTCTCCTTACCGAAACCACACTGGCCTATTTCATTCTCTAACTCATCCTGTTCCTGCCCACCAGAGAGCAAGGACTCATTCTTCAGACCTCAGATCAAGTGCCAGGTCCTCATAAAAACCTTTTATGACTCAGAGAAATCCTTTATTAAAGGCCCTCAAACACTATGTTTCTCACTTTTATGGCACCTTCCATATTTTCATTTAATTTTCTTAGGGAATAATTATACTCACCAGCTACCCAATAGGTTGCTTCAACTATTAATGACATTATACTTACAATTTTTCATGTATTAACCACCCTACTTTTTTCCTGAAGTATTGTAAAACAAATTCCACACATCATAAAATTCCAGGGTAAGCTCTTTAAAAAAATAATCACAACACCATTACCAAAATCAAGGAAAATTAGTAATTCCTTAATATTATCCAATACCTAGATCATGCTCAGTTTTCTTTCATTACTCAGAAACATTCTATTATAGTTAATTTATTCCAATCAAAATACAAAAAAGTAAAACTTTTTTTTTGGTTTGTAGTTCTGTTGGTTAAGGTATATTATTTATCCTACATGATTTGTTAAAAATACTGAATCACTCATAGAATTTTCCACATTCTTAATTTGGCAGATTATGTCTTTTTAGTGTAATTTAATGCATTCTTCTCTCTTATAGTCTCTAGAAAGAGATGGTTAGATTTAGAAGCTTATTAGGTAGTACAGATTTTGGCAAGAATATATTGGGGTGTTCTATGTTTCCTATTTAAAAACATCAGGAGAGACAATGCTTGGTGGTCCCAGTTACAGATTTGCTATAATAATTTTATAGTTTATCTCCCCATTAGACCACTAGCTTCATGAAGATAGTCTATTTGTATTCACTAATTTTTAAATCTCCAATGTTTAATACAATGCCTAATACAGAAAATTGTCAATGATGTTTTATTTAATTATATAGGTGAATTCTAAGATTGTCATTTTATATGGCACACTTTTTAATACCTACATTCCTACTGTTGTGTATATCAGATTTTTTCTGAAGTTTTGCCAATAACTGAGAATTCATCGACAAATTTCACCTAGAAACTGTGTAATTGATGGAATAATAAGGTTTCAGCGTTGATTCTCTAGAACAATGATGAAAAATGTGTTCTCTTTCTCACTGTCAAGAAATCACATACCTATAAATATAGATGAAATTTTGCAACTGGAACTCCTCGATAAGAATTACATTAAGAATTTGTGAAGACACTATTTATGTGTCTGGCACATGATGTTGTTCAGTCGCTAAGTCATATCTGACTCTTTGCGACCACAGGGACCGTACCATGCCAGGCTTCCTTGTCCTTCGCTATCTCCCCGAGTTTGCTCAAAGTCATGTCCACGACTTTGATTGGCGATGCTAACTAACCATCTCATTCTCTGCCGCTCTCTTCTCCTGGCACATAGCTGACAATAAATATTATATACTATTATATTATTGTCATTATTATTATTTTAGTTATCCCTGAAAAGGGGACACAGTCCAAGATTTGAGAATTTCATATTGATGAGTATTCTCCATACAGACTGCTGTGCCTTCTTGCAGTGGTCTTCCTGTGTTTCCTATAATTAATCAATACCATTTTTTAAAACTGAAAAAATGTATACTCTAAGCAGTGCTAAGTGCTTTACAAGCATTTATTTAATTTGAATCTCACAACTTATGACAGATATTATAATATACACCTTACAGATGAAGAACCTGAGGCTTAGAATGGTTAACTTCAGATGTGTAGAGGATACCACCCTAATGACAGAAAGTGAAGAGGAATTAGAGAGCCTCTTGATGAAGGTGAAAGAGGAGAGTTAAAAAGCTGGCTGAAAACTCAAAATTCAAAAAGCAAAGATCACGGCATCCGGTCCCCTCACTTCATGGCAAATAGATGGAGGAAAAATGGAAACGGTGACAGGCTTTATTTTCTTGGGCGACAAAACCACTGTGGCTGCAGCCATGAAATTAAAATACACTTGCTTCTTAGAAGAAAAGCTTTGACAAATCTAGACAGCATATAAAAAGCAGAGACATTACTTTGCTGATAATGGTCCATATATTCAAAGTAATAGTTTTTCCAGTAGTCATATACGGATGTGAGAGTTGAACCATAAAGAAGGCTGAGCGCCAAAGAATTGATTCTTTCAAACTGTGGTGCTGGAGAAGACTCTTGAGAGTCTCTTGGACTACAATGAGATCAAATCAGTCAATCCAAAAGGAAATCCACCCTGATTATTCATTAGAAGGACTGATGGTAAAGCTGAAGTCTCAATACTTTGGCCACCTGATGTGGAGATCCAACTCAGTGGAAAAGACCCTGATGTTGGGAAAGACTGAAGGCAGGATTAGAAGGGGGTGACAGAGCATGAGATGGTTGGATGGCATCACCGGCTCAATGGACATGAGTTTGAGCAAACTCTGAGAGATAGTGAAGGATGGGGAAGCGTGGTGTGCTGCAGTCCATGGGGTTGCAAAGAGTTGGACCTGACTGAGTGACTGAGTAACAACAACAACAAAGAAAGGTTAACATACTTGGCAAATATCATAAATCTAGTAAGCAGCTAAAATGGACTGAAATCTATATTAATCTGACTGCAAAACTGTGATTTTAGCCAATATAATTTACTGTTTTTTTGTAATGTGAGAATATGAAACACATATGCAATTTCCCTGTAATTTCAACATAGGAATTAGAATTTGCTGAGTGTTATATCAGTCACCTAAAGAGTCCTCAGTATGTTCCATTTAAAGTTTTTCATTCGCCAGCATTTTCTTATGTGTAAAAAAGAAAAAGAAAATATATCTCGTAAAACTGACTTTTACTCTCATTTTCCCAGAAAACTTTTGTATGACAAAATGTTCTAGTACTCTTCCAGGAAAAGAAATCTTTCATAATTGAAAGACTTTATTTAAATCCAGAAAGGGTTTATGTGGTCCAGAATAGCCAAATGAATGGAGATATTGGGAAATTACGAAATACTCTTTCACAGGCAGAGTTAATAGGGCATCTCATCTGAAATAAGAGAAGAATTGTGCTCTTGGATATATCTGTGTGTCAGTTCAGTTCAGTTCAGTCTCTCAGTCGTGTCCAACTCTTTGTGACCCCATGAATCGCAGCACGCCAGGTCTCCCTGTCCATCACCAACTCCCGGAGTTCACTCAGACTCACGTCCATCGAGTCCATGATGCCATCCAGCCATCTCATCCTCTGTCGTCCCCTTCTCCTCCTGCCCCCAATCCCTCCCAGCATCAGAGTCTTTTCCAATGAGTCAACTCTTCGCATGAGGTGGCCGAAGTACTAGAGTTTCAGCTTTAACATCATTCCTTCCAAAGAAATCCCAGGGCTGATCTCCTTCAGAATGGACTGGTTGGATCTCCTTGCAGTCCAAGGGACTCTCAAGAGTCTTTTCCAACACCACAGTTCAAAAGCATCAATTCTTCGGCGCTCAGCCTTCTTCACAGTCCAACTCTCACATCCATATATGACTACTGGAAAAACCATAGCCTTGACTAGACGGACCTTAGTCGGAAAAGTAATGCCTCTGCTTTTGAATATGCTATCTAGGTTGGTCATAACTTTTCTTTCAAGGAGTAAGTGTCTTTTAATTTCATGGCTGCAGTCACCATCTACAGTGATTTTGGAGCTCAAAAAAATAGAGTCTGACACTGTTTCCACTGTTTCCCCATCTATTTCCCATGAAGTGATGGGACTGGATGCCATGATCTTCGTTTTCTGAATGCTGAGCTTTAAGCCAACTTTTTCACTCTCCTCTTTCACTTTCATTAGAGGCTTTTTAGTTCCTCTTCACTTTCTGCCATAAGGGTCGTGTCATCTGCAAACCTGAGGTTATTGATATTTCTCCCGGCAATCTTGATTCCAGCTTGTGTTTCTTCCAGTCCAGCCTATCTCATGATGTACTTTGCATATAATTTAAATAAGCAGGGTGACAATATACACCTGTGTGTAGCTCTTGTCATTTGAAATGCCACTTCAAAACAAATTATACATTCCACATATCATTCGGACTACAATCATTCAATCTGTAGGATCTCAGACTCATTTCTAGAGACCAAAAGCTTTGTAATTTATCTGTGATTTCCTCATGAGTGATATAATGGCTATACTCAATAGCTTCTTTTGATTAATATACATGCTTTCTTCATACCGTCTACAATTGCTTCTTCTTTCAGGGGGATGCACTGACCTCATAGATATATGTATCTATCAATAACTTGTCATTTGGTATGATCCTGCGTTATGTCATTCAGGCCCTGCTTTTTAGTGGAATGACTTTTCTTGAGTTTCTTCACTGATCACAACTTAATGAAAGAGCTAGTTAATAGAGAGTTATCATTTTCCCCTTTTGGTCCAGCAGAGGCCTTTGGGATTAATGAACTTCTTAGCCAGTCATATCACACATGCCAGAGTAAATCATGGCCCTCTTCCACAATTTTTTTTTATCTTTTCTATATGAGAGATAAGCAAGATACAGTTCTTTTCCATCCTTTGCTCCCTCAATCTGTCCTTTTTACATCTACTAGAAAATATAGTTCAAATACTTCTTCCCAGGTAGACAATCTTCATTTGCAAGTGTCAAGAGTGAAAATAGTAACAAACCCAGAGGAATGGAAGAGAAGGCAAGGCATGGCTCCCTTCCCACAAGTGAGGGCCCTGCAACCAGGTCAATGTGTGGGAGCACTGGACTTGCTTGTGACCACTCTGGGCTGAGCACCTTCCAAAGGACAAACTCTGAGGCAGTGGGGCACCTCACAACACCGGGGAAGGGAGCAACACCTCAGAAGAGGCATGAGTGCCACCCCCTCAGGCTGCTCTGGCCCCTGCCCACCACATACCCGGACGGCTCAGGGGAGGGATACTAGGTGGCGGAGGTAGACCTAGGAAGATGTGTGAGACAGCCAGGTCCTGTAGAATATAGGAAAGCTGCTTCTGGTTGCTTTCTGGGGGCCTATTCTCCCATTTTGCACACTTACAGCAGAATTTAGATTTTTTTAAAAAGAAAATTTTCTATAACTTTAATATTACTTCTGCCAATATTTTTAGATTCATAGACCAGATCTTTTGCTATGAAGCTAAACATCTAAAAGTACATTCAAACAGAACAGCAGGGTAATTGAAAATTAGAGTAAAACTGTATTGTTTTACTTATCATGAACTTAATTACTGCACAGATAAAATAACTTCTTATGCCAGGATGGACCATGCATTTCCTCTTGAAAGAGCCAGAAAGTCATTTTTTTTCCTCTTTTTACAACTTCACTACTATACTTTAATCTAGGTTTTAGTACTTTCTAGCTTCTAAATTGTGGAAGGTGCTATCACTTTTGAATTGAACACTGAAAATTTCCAAAGTCAATTCTAATGTGCTGTATGAAGTAAGTTTAAATTAATAAACTATGCCTGCATTGTGAGCAAAAAAAAAGTGTACTGCATTATGAGAAGTTCAAATATATATATATATATATATACACCCATAGTTTATTATATATATATAATATATATATTGTGTATATATATATATATATCTCCATAGTTTATTAGCAGTAGTAATATGCATTTTGGAACAAGAATATTGTATATATTAAATGACCAAAAAATGGTCACTCTTACCACACCACACTCAGAAAAGAATGTTATGTAGTAAAAGTGAGCTCTTTTACTAAAATCACTTATGACCTTATCATGTACCATACATAGATACTGAACATCTATTAGAACACATATGCTCCAAGACTTCAGAAGATACATTCTGACTCTAAAAGAGCATTAAAAAAATCCATACCTCTGCTGTTATTTTTTCTTCTTGAAGTTCTGGTAAAGACTTCTGAAATTCCTGATCAACCGTAGCTTTTTCAGCAGCTGTCTGCTTTTCTTCTTCATAGGATATAGCAAGTAAGCCTAAGAACAAACTTGCCATATAAAAGGCAAACCAAAAACTTATCACCACAAAAAATATCATGTAGACCTTCCCAGAAGCATAAAGGATCTAAGGAGAGGTGGAAAAAAGACAGAGAGGAGATGTTATTTGTCTTACTGTGATCTCTGATTTTAAAATGAAAAAAAAAAAGAAAAAGAAATTTTGTTAGAATTTAGTTACAAGTGGAATGCAATTACAAGACAGTTAAAGTACTGGCTTTACCTGGAGAAATAAGTGAAAAGCTCTTTAACTTTAGACATATATATAAGATACAAAATAATGGTACAAAACCAGGGAAGAATTTAGTAATTTAATTCAGGGTGAGCATTTGATGTTTTTGTCTTCATTAACAGATCAAACATAATGAAAGGAAAGAACTGTCATCTTTCAATAAAGAAAGCTGGATAGTCCACATATGAATGACTGTTTTCTTTGCAATGGAATCTTTAAATATATGAAGTGTAATAAAGTCAAAGAATGAATGTCTGGATATTACTTTCCTTGGATCATTACTTTAGGGAAACATCAAAACAAAGTACAAAATCATGTCTGTTCAACGAGAGGAGGAATAGGAATATTTGATTATCTGTCAGGATACTTGCTTTCATGAAGAACCTCTAAACAAATCACACAAGAAAATCATATAATTCACATATATTAAGTCATTTATGGATGTGCATGCATGCTTCCCTGGTGGCTGAGACAGTAAAGAATCTGCCTGCAATGCAGGAGGTATGGGTTCAATCCCTGGCTTGGGAAGATCCCCTGGAGGAGGGCATGGCAACCCACTCCAGTATTCTTGCCTGGAAAATCCTCATGGACAGAGGAATCTGGCAGGCTACAGTCCGCAGGGTCACAAAGGGTCGGACAAGACTTGAGACACCAAGCACAGCACATGTGTGCTAAGTTGCTTCAGTCGTGTCTGACTCTGTGACCCTATGAACTGTATCCTGCCAGGTTGCTCTGTCCTAGGGATTCTCCAGACAAGAATACTGGAGTGGGTTGCCACGTCCTCCTCCAGGGGATCTTCCCAAGCCAGGGATCAAACCTGCATTATGTCTCCTGCATAGGCAGGCAGGTTCTTTACTACTAGTGCCACCTGGGAAACCCCATTTATGGATAGAAAAATACAAAGTAGTAGATTTCTAAACCGAGCATCAACTGGCTTTTATTTCAAAATAATTACCTAAGATATATCGAAAAATTTAAAAATTTATAAGTAGATATTACAAACCCAAAATATAGTCCACTGATCTATCCTCACTGATTACAAGTAGATGAACAAATATCAGGAAAACATATGGATATGGGAATAGTTTTCACTTTTAAGCATTCATTTGAATCAACAGACAAGTATTACTTACAGAAAATATTGTGTTGATATGAGTTAAGAATGTTTACAAATTAACAGGAAGTTCTAACATTTAATCAGAAATAATTTCTTATTAATCTATAGTATGTTTTCCTTTAACAGTATTTTGAATAAACTCTATTATCCAAGTGAGTAAGCTATTTAAGATTTGGTTAAATATTTTCCCCACTAAATAGCTGTTATCAACAATACATTCTGAAGTCAGTATTAGGTATCATGAGTATTGTAGGATATATACATTAATAAATACTTTATGTTTATTATTTCCTTAATTCTATGTAAAACATTTACATTGTATTTACCATGTAAAAAGGAGATGAAATTAGATAAAGGTCTCACAGCTGTGGGGAAATGCCTGAATCCAAAATTTTTGCTCTTTCCACTAAATGAAGCTGATGGAGAATAAAAGCATACAATCTTATTAGAATGAAAAAGTGTGCAAATTCAAGTTTTATTGTATTTTAGCAGAAAACAGGGGCTTATTATAGCCTGTTTACCATATATTTTTATGAAAATCAAAGGAAACAATGTATGAGAAGATCTTAGCTCATGGCAAGTATGTGATAAACGTGAACTATGGTTGAATATAACTCCACTCCATGAGGACTGACAACCTGTTTTGTTCATTTCTGTACCAATGCTACATCAGAGTACTTGGATTAAATAATGCTTGTTTAATGAACAGGGAATGATATTCTCCAAAACATAAGCTGTACTCTTTGGGAATAACTGTTGAATGTACATAGTCATAGTCGGTTCAGTCGAGCAGTGCTGAGTAAAAACTTCAGTCCAAATCAAAGCAAACCTTATCTATACTAGTCAATAAAATCCTAGAGTGCAATAATGTCTTGAAAGACTCCAGAATCAGGGCACTCCCAGACTGATGTCTCATTTCCCTGGTGTATGATGGGATTTCTTTTAAACCACTGCTAACAAGTAAATTAACTTATACACTTTGAAAGCTGTAAATAAAAAGCAAGACATTCACTATTATATATAAAGTAAACAATTCATAAATATTCACTTAAATTTTTTGTTTATTAAAATTTTATTAAGCATTTTTATATGTTAGATACTGAGAACACAAAAATTAAAATAAAACAAAATACTTTTTAGGTCGTTTATCTCCTAGTGGGCAGAAATGCTGAACAAGCAAATATGAACGCAGAGACTACATCTTAAAGGGCGCTATGGACCATGCATTTGGACACTGAACTTCATCCTATAGACATTGGGAAATCACTGGAGGATAGCATGGTAAGATTATTTCAGAAATAAGAAGTTCCTAGTGTTGTGGAGGAGGCATGATACTTGTCAAAAAGTTTGACAAATAACAATATACTACTCTTTCAAAATTAGAAAAATATAGTTTGCATAAAGAAAGCAATCACTTGTAATATTTTAAGTACTTCTACTAGAAATATAATTTTCCTACAAGCATGTTTGGTTTACTTGATTTTCATTTAATAATATATTATGAATCTTTGTGCTAAAATCTATTATATTATTCTTATCATTATTAATGGCCTATAAACACACACGTGCACATATACAACATAATTTATCAAATCAATCATAAAAAGTACAGTACATGTGTGTTTAAAAAGAGTATTCTTCAACTGCACATACTTTAGGAATTTAAAGTAATTATTTTATCTAATATATTTTGATATTAACTATGCTGCTAAAAACACTGCATATTCCACTTTTCTTTTCTTAAAAGAAAAGCTGAATCTACATTTTTAATGAGTATATATTATATCCTTCTGAGAAACTGTGGCACACAAATCATCAATTATGAAAGGAGGCTCAGAATTTTTATTTAAAGCTTTCTGTTACTATAACTGGAGCATGACTGACTATTAAAAGAGGATGAGAAAAAATAGAAGAATTAAAAAGAAATAGTACATTGTAAGCATGAATAATCTTTAGTTTCAGCATGTGAATTCTTAGTTGCAGTACACGGGGTTCCTTGACCAGGGATCAAATTCACTCCCCCTGAATTGGGAGCTCAGAGTCTTAGCCACTGGACCACCAGGGAAGTCCCAACAATTTCTTAACAGAGGGTAATATCATAGGTTCAGATTTTTTGTCTGAAGAATTAGCACCTAGAAATGCTCTCTAGTTAATATCAAATATATAAGACCACAGAGTAGTACAGTGATCTCTGGTGGATGCATGTGTTTTAACTTTGGGGAAGTTATCTGCCTGCTTTGATCTTAGGGTCTTCATGTAAAAGCATATGCACATATTTATACCCTGACCTTGTAGGACTGTTTCAAAGATTAAATAAGATACCAATGCATAAGAACACTGACGTGGGCTCAGTGTTTACATACAGTTTGACATTGAATAATTCTATTTTCTTCTGGCCTCAATTCTTCTCCACACAAAAATTTAATAAAGTACATTACATTTGATCATTATTTTAGAAAGGAGGGGCATGGCATCATCCTTACGTGCGGTGCAGATTCTGTGTTCTTACCTGATGATAAAGTGCTTCAGGGTAATCCTGAGTCATTAACCGAAATAGAGCTAATAAGGCCCAGCCAAAGCTGTCAAAATTTGTGTAGCCATCATCAGGATTTACACCAGCTTTTACACACACATATCCTTCAGGACACTGACTAATTAAGATAAAGAAAAGAAAAACTGCTTACTCAGGTGACTTTTAGATCAAGGTTAAATCACAAATACAGAATATCTACCCATGAATAATAAAGGGCTCCCTCTTTCACGGGGCGTGGTTTTCTCCCAAACAATTCCCAGTGAAAAAATGTTGCGTATGAGTTAGATTTTCAGCTGATATAAGTGAACAGCATTAATTAAACTAAAAGACAACAGGGCCTCACAAGTGGTTTTTGCCAAGTCTTTGTTAAAGATTTCTTTACGACCCAAAATCAAAGTGAAAGTATAACTGGTGGAAAATGACATTGATAAAAATAAAACTGCAGTAGTTGAGAGTTTAATTTTTAAATGATCTCACCTCAAAACCTTAGATGCCATTATTTAAAGAGTGAGAAAACATTGTTCATCAATAATTTATAAACAGTAATGGCACTTTGGTAGAAAGATCAGATTAAATATTTATTTCATTTCCTTTCATGGAGTCTTCATAATTTTGCCTACTGGGGTTTGGTTCTTGTGGTCCATTATGAAAGTAGTGGCCCAATAAATCATGCTTCCTCCCTCATCACCTCTCTGTAGTTCCCTCCCACATTATTGGAGCTTTGGCCATGTGACTTGCTTTACATATATGCTAATGGCTAACAAATGGGATATAAATAGAGGTTTAAAAAATACCTGTGTGTTGAGGCTTGCTAAATTGCTGACCTATAAGAATCTGAACAGATGAATTTTTGTTCTTGTCTTAAAACACTAACTTTTGGGATACTTTATCATATGGCAAAGTATAATGGCTGCAGGTGAAACACTGACATTCTCTTCTGGCCTGGATATACTATATCATTGTGATTGTGACTATCCATGACTTGGTATCTTGAGCATGCATGTCATGTCAAATCTAGTTTGGAATGTCCACAGAAAGATTTAGCTCGAGTGGGATGGTGCAGATACAATGAGATGGATTCACAGTCTGGACTTGAAAATAGAATGGGAGCCCAGCAGTAAAGGGGTAAAAAGGTTGAATGAGCAATAAAATGTCTAAATCACCTTGTATACACTGTCACATCAGTCATGTCTGACTATTTGTGACCCTATGGACTATAGTCTGCCGGGCTCCTTTCTCCATGGGATTCTCCAGGCAAGAATACTGGAGCAAGTTGCCATTTCCTACTCCAGGGGATCTTCCTGACCCAAGGATTGAACCAAGTTCTAATTGGCAGGCGAGTTCTTTACTACCAGTGCCACCTGAGAAACCCCCTCTGTGTGTGTGTGTGTGTGTGTGTGTGTGTGTGTGTATGTGTGTTAGTCACTCAGTCGTGTCCAACTCTATGCGACCCCATCAAATGTAGCCTACCAGACTTCTCTGTCCATGAGATTCTTTGGGCAAGAATAGTGGAGTGTATTGCCATGCCCTCCTCCAGGGATCGAACCCAGGTCTCCTGAAAGAGTGTCAGGTATACTCTTACTATCTCAGCCACAAGGGAAGCCTCTGGGAAGCCCCCTAAATCACTTTACTACAACTAAACTACATAACTCATTCTCCTACCCCTCTGTGCTTTTTCTCTATCTCAAGCTCAGAACCTCTAAGAACTGAATTTCAGATGGGTGCCAAGTCATTCCAGCTGAGGAAAGCAATACAAGGAATTGAGCCATTGTACTGCTGAGAAGCACTCTATTGCAACTTTATCTCTTCATCTGAAATTATAAGAAAATAAGTTTTTCCAATAGTCATGTATGGATGTGAGAGTGGGACTATAAAGAAAGCTGAGCACCAGAGAATTGATGCTTTTGAACTGTGGTGTTGGAGAAGACTCCTGAGAGTCCCTTGAACTGCCAGGAGATCCAACCAGTTCATCCTAAAAGAAATCAGTCCTGAATATTCATTGGCAGGACTCATGCTGAAGCTGAAACTCCAATACTTTGGCCACCTGATGTGAAGAACTACTCATTAGAAAAGACCCTGATGCTGGGAAAGATTGAAGGCAGGGAGAAAAGGGGACAACAGAGGATGAGATGGTTGAATGGCATCACTGACTCAATGAACATGAGTTTGAACAAGCTCCAGAAGTTGGTGATGGACCGGGAAGCCTAGCGTGCTGCAGTGCATGGGGTCGCAGAGTCAGACATGACTGAGCGACTGAACTGAACTGAGCTGAAGACTTGAGAGTTTTGTCATCTCACTGAAGAATTATTTTAAGTCCTATTGTTTAGTCACTAAGTCGTTTCTGACTCTTCTGAGACTCCATGTAGCCCACTAGGCTCCTCTGTTCACAATACTGGAGGGTTGCCATTTCCTCCTTCAGAGGATCTTCGCGACCCAGGGATCAAGCCAGCATTTCCTGCACTGCCAGGTGGATTCTTTACCACTAAGCCACCAGGTTCCCATAAGCTGCCGTAATTCTAAGAATTGGTCTCAAGGAAATTGAAACCAAGCAACCCTGGATCTGAAGATTAATCATACTTAAAACAATCAACATGATGCTGGTCAGACCACGGATGACCAATTTCAAGATGACTGTCAGAGCTGACTTGCTATTTCTGCATGTAGCTCCCTCCCTCTTGCCCCTTGATTGTCGGGGCAGATGGAGAGTCAGCCTTTGAACAACAGTCTACCCTCCCCTCGGTTGCTAGTGTCTAAAATAAAGCAAACTTTCCTTTTCACTAAATGGCCTCTTATTGGCTTTTGAGCAGTGAAGAGCCAAACTCCACTCTCCATTACAATACAGACTTGATAGAAGAAAACATTAATACCACTTACCTAGCATCTGATCTGTTGCCACAAAGAAGAGCATATCTTTCTCCTTCCAAATAATAAAAGTTTTCTGTTTCTAGAAAAATGGGAAAGACATGATATTTTGTATTTAATTTTGAGTGAACAGCATATCTAAAACCCAATTACATCTGTTCAGATGGACATCCTTCTCTACAGTAAGAAGGAAGGAGTTTGTAGCCTACCATTTTCTCTCAATCTATAAAGCTTTGGTCATATTTATTTATTTTTGAAACGATAAAATTTGTGCGTTTTAACAATTCCAAACTTAGGTTTCCCTGACATAATTGTCTGAAGACGTGGAACTTTATCATCCTGATAAAGGAAACTGATCCAAATTAGTACTTGAGCATAGTTAAGTATGTACATGAAGATTGTTCTGAAGTTGAATTTGTTCTGAAATTGAAGGTGCAACATTTCTGTGAAGAATGCTTTTTGATATAGATGGCAAGGGATTCTTACCTCGAATATAATATGGGTTTCCAGTTCTATTATTCAGCATGTCAGTTTCATTTTCTTGGGGCCATCGCAAACATTTATGCTTCAGATTGCCCATGAAGAGCCCCATCCCAATTAGAGAAAATACACTCAGAAAAAAGACAGTTAGGATATTGACCACAGTGAGTTTCTTCAAACAATGGATGAGTATCGCTACAAAAGACTTCATTCCTGAGAAGAGAAAGGTTTGTTTTTGGTAAAATAAAATACCTTAGTAAAGCAGCATTAGCAAACTTCTCCCATGGCGAATGCAGATGCCATTGAAATCAATAGCTTTGTGTTTTATAATTTCATTTATCATTACCTAGATCGGATAAATAAAACAAATAACATGCTAAACTTTGAGATTTATGTATTATTGCTAATTTATTACATCTGGCAATAATTCAGAGATACTTTAGTACTTTTACTTGTTTGTTTCTTTGTACTACATAAAGAACAGGCCTCCTCTCTTGGTTACTATTTTTCATACTAATTACCATTATTTATAAGCACAGGTAAAGGCATTGAGTTATAAATCAACATCAGTTGCAAATGTTGTTGAAAAAAGAAATAGTTTGAAATGCAGTATTCTATACATTCTAAAGGAGATCAGTCCTGGGTGTTCTTTGGAAGGAATGATACTAAAGCTGAAACTCCAGTACTTTGGCCACCTCTAGTGAAGAGTTGACTCATTGGAAAAGACTCTGATGCTGGGAGGGATTGGGGGCAGGAAGAGAAGGGGACGACAGAGGATGAGATGGCTGAATGGCATCACCGACTTGATGGATGTGAGTTTGAGTGAACTCTGGGAGTTGGTGATGGACAGGGAGGCCTGGCATGCTGCAATTCATGGGGTCACAAAGAATTGGACACGACTGAGCGACTGAACTGAACTGATATGTTTTTATTATCTTTTGATGAACTCAATCTTTGAAGCTCATTAAATAAAACATGAAAAAATTTTATGAATAGAAATGGAATAACATATAACTGTGATTATATATCACTGTATTTATACCAGAATACTTGTTAATTAAGAATTAAACTTCAATGTTAGTTTTATTTATGGACACTTATTATTCTAACTATTAAATAATACATGCTCAATTCTGAAGATGTAGAAAGCAAGAAAAATAGCAAACACCCCATAATTACACTTCATAGATGAAACTACCTTAACTCTTCTTTCCTTCAATAATGGATGAAAATATACCAACTCCATGATGTTGAGCAAGTTACTAACAGTTTAATGTTTTTCTTTAATTATTTTTAAGAGAGTATAAATATACTTATTTCATATATCATTGTGAGAATTGAAAATCTATTTAAAAAAATGACATCCTCAGATGATTAGATTTCTTGAGTTTAATAGAAAAGTTATTAGAAAAGAGTGTCCTCAAATAAAACTAACTTTAAAGTACTTGGGTGCAATCTCAAAAACAACAGAATGATCTCTATTTGTTTCCAAGGCAAACCATTCAATATCACGGTAATCCAAGTCTATTCCGCAACCAATGAAGTTGAAGAAGCTGAAGTTGAATGGTTCTGTGATGACCTAGAAGACCATCTAGAACTAACACCAAAAAAAGATGTCCTTTTCATTGTAGGGGACTGGAAAGCAAAAGTAGGAAGTCAAGAGATATCTGGAGTAACAGGCAAGTTTGACCTTGGAGCACAAAATGAAGAAAGGCAAAGGCTAACAGAGTTTTGCCAAGAAAACACACTGATCATAGCAAACACCCTCTTCCAACAACACAAGAGACGACTCTACACATGGACACCACGAGATGGTCAACACCAAAATCAGATTGATTATATTCTTCACAGCCAAATACGGAGACTATACAGTCAGCTAACAGACTGGTTCCAAATTGGGAAAGGAGTAGGTTAAGGCCGAATAGTGTCACCCTGCTTATTTAACTTATATGCAGAGTACATCATGCAAAATGCTGGGCTGGATGAAGCACAAGCTGGAATCAAGATTGCTGAGAGAAACATCAATAACCTCTGATATGCGGCAGATAGCACCCTTACAGCAGAAAGTGAAAATAAACTAAAGAGTCTCTTGATAAAAGTGAAAGAGGAGAGTGAAAAAAACTGACTTAAAACTCAGCACTCAAAAAACTAAGATCATGGCATCCAGTCCCATCACTTCATAGCAAATAGAAGAGGAAACAATGGAAACAGTGACAGACTTTATTTTCGGGGGCTCCAAAATCACTGCAGACGCTGACTGCAGCCATGAAATGAAAAGATGCTTGCTCCTTGGAGGAAAAGCTATGAGCAACCTAGACAACATATCAAGAAGCAGAGACATTACTAGCCCACAAAGGTTTGTCTAGTCAAAGCTATGGTTTTTGCCGTAGTTATGTATGGATGTGAGAGTTGGACCATAAAGAAGGCTGAGTGCTGAAGAATTGATGCTCTTGAACTGTGGTGTTGGAGAAGACTCTTGAGAGTCCTTTGGATTCCAAGGAGATCAAACCAGTCAATCCTAAAGAAAATCAGCCCTGAATATTCACTGGAAGGACTGATGCTGAAGCTGAAGCTGAAATACTTTGGACATGTGATGCAAAGAATGGATTCATTGGAAAGGACCCTGATGCTGGGAAAGACTGAAAGCAGGAGGAGAAAGGGACGGTAGAGGATGAGATGGTTGGATGGCATCACGGAAGCGATGGACAGGAGTTTGAACAAGCTCTGGGAGTAGGTCATGGACAGTGAAGCCTGGCATACTACAGTCCATTGATCACAAAGAGTCAGACATGACTGAGTGACTGAACTGACTGAAAGTTACTCCTGTGATTAAAGAAATGTGATACCTAGAATAAATATATAATTTTAATTGCTATCATCCTAAAATACTTATTTACAGCTACTTTTGCTACTTGGAATTATACTATGAAATGTTTTGCTATATGCAAGTCTTTTAAAAGTATTACATTAAAAATGGAATTTCTGTGTCACGGTATATGAGATATTTAAGCATTAATTCATATGTTCAAATTTTTTAAAGCAATCTTGAGAAAGAAGAATGGAACTGGAGGAATCAACTTGCCTGACTTCAGGCTCTACTACAAAGCCACAGTCATCAAGACAGTATGGTACTGGCACAAAGACAGACATATAGATCAATGGAACAAAATAGAAAGCCCAGAGATAAATCCACACACATATGGACACCTTATCTTTGACAAAGGAGGCAAGAATATACAATGGAGTAAAGACAACCTCTTTAACAAGTGGTGCTGGGAAAACTGGTCAACCACTTGTAAAAGAATGAAACTAGATCACTTTCTAACACCGTACACAAAAATAAACTCACAATGGATTAAAGATCTAAATGTAAGATCAGAAACTATAAAACTCCTAGAGGAGAACATAGGCAAAACACTCTCAGACATAAATCACAGCAGGATCCTCTATGATCCACCTCCCAGAATTCTGGAAATAAAAGCAAAAATAAACAAATGGGATCTAATTAAAATTAAAAGCTTCTGCACAACAAAGGAAACTATAAGCAAGGTGAAAAGACAGCCTTCTGAATGGGAGAAAATAATAGCAAATGAAGCAACTGACAAACAACTAATCTCAAAAATATACAAGCAACTTATGCAGCTCAATTCCAGAAAAATAAACGACCCAATCAAAAAATGGGCCAAAGAACTAAATAGACATTTCTCCAAAGAAGACATACGGATGGCTAACAAACACATGAAAAGATGCTCAACATCACTCATTATTAGAGAAATGCAAATCAAAACCACAATGAGGTACCACTTCACACCAGTCAGAATGGCTGCGATCCAAAAATCTGCAAGCAATAAATGCTGGAGAGGGTGTGGAGAAAAGGGAACCCTCCTACACTGTTGGTGGGAATGCAAACTAGTACAGCCACTATGGAGAACAGTGTGGAGATTCCTTAAAAAATTGCAAATAGAACTACCTTATGACCCAGCAATCCCACTGCTGGGCATACACACCGAGGAAACCAGAATTGAAAGAGACACATGTACCCCAATGTTCATCGCAGCACTGTTTATAATAGCCAGGACATGGAAACAACCTAGATGTCCATCAGCAGATGAATGGATAAGCAAGCTGTGGTACATATACACAATGGAGTATTACTCAGCAGTTAAAAAGAATTCATTTGAATCAGTTCTGATGAGATGGATGAAACTGGAGCCGATTATACAGAGTGAAGTAAGCCAGAAAGAAAAACACCAATACAGTATACTAACACATATATATGGAATTTAGGAAGATGGCAATGACGACCCTGTATGCAAGACAGGGAAAGAGACACAGATGTGTATAACGGACTTTTGGACTCAGAGGGAGAGGGAGAGGGTGGGATGATTTGGGAGAATGACATTCTAACATGTATACTATCATGTGAATTGAATCGCCAGTCTATGTCTGACGCAGGATGCAGCATGCTTGGGGCTGGTGCATGGGGATGACCCAGAAAGATGTTATGGGGAGGGAGGTGGGAGGGGGGTTCATGTTTGGGAATGCATGTAAGAATTAAAGATTTTAAAATTTAAAAAATAAAAAACTAAAATTTAAAAAAAAAAAAATAAAGAAATTTTGAACCAATGCATAAACCAAGACTACAAATATATAGTCATGCCTTTACTAAAGGTAGGACATTTTGAAAAATATCACTGCCAATTTATTGGAAGAAAAATGGGATATTTTAATTTGATATTATTGCCGTGATCACCATAAAAATCTTTTGAAATATGTATCTTTACACTGTGTATTTTTTATTTGGTCACTGTAATGAGTCCTGTGTATATTTTGTACTGAAAAAAAATTTTCACATTGTTTTGTTGAAATTGTCTTTTGGAATGGAAATTCTTAAATATAAGTAAGAAGGTATGTGTGCATATAAACACAAACTCATGCAAATATTTTATTAATAATAGTGATATTATAGAATATATATAAATTAAAATATACTTACACATATATAAATACAAATATTGTTATTAATATTACTATGACATAAATATATTCTATACAGAATATATATAATCAAGCTTCTTATGGAGCTTTAATTTTAGT
This sequence comes from Ovis canadensis, assembly GCF_042477335.2. Classification (NCBI taxonomy): domain Eukaryota; kingdom Metazoa; phylum Chordata; class Mammalia; order Artiodactyla; family Bovidae; genus Ovis; species Ovis canadensis. The sequence goes on along the minus strand of NC_091246.1, from coordinate 148,504,142 downwards.
ATTAATATTTTAATCAAAGATAAAAACAAGTCACCATCACACTTTATAGACTCAAATTTGTTAATAATTTTCATTGCTATCTTCCATTCATTGCTATTTACCATTCAAAGCTCTGAACCATATGTCAATTTTGACTTTGATTTCCTGGTATAACTTTTTCCTTCTTTTTACTTTTAAACTTTCATTTTGTTTTAGTTTAGGTGTATCTTTTATGGATTCTAACTTATTTCTGATTTAATTTTAAAGTATATTTCTTTAATTAATTAATTTTTAATTTTGGCTCTGCTTGGTCAATGGGTTTTCTCTAGTTATGGCAAGCAGGGAGCCACTCTCTAGCTGTGGCACGTGGGCTTAGTTGCCCAGTGCCATCTAGGATCCTCCTGGACCAGGGATCGTACCCATGTCCCCTGCAGGGGGACATTGGCAGGCAGATTGTTAGCCAGCACTTGGACCCCAAAGAAGCTCTAGTCTCTACATCTTGACAGACAATTTTAACTCAATTATATTCACTTTTATAAACTGGCTTACACTTTATGCCTTAGAATACATTTTTAAGAGGAAAAAGGATTATTTTCATTCTCTTGAATAGTGTGTTTTCCTTTCTTCCTTGTTTTCATACACACTGTATAACCACTATGTGCCTTGGTTGTTTTCTCCTTTGAAAAAAAAAGAGCAATTCATACCAGCCTGTATGCTCCCAATTCTAGTTACTGTATTCTATTGGCTTTACCTGAATTCCTCCATAATCTTTGCCTCTAATTCTAAGATGAAGACGAAGGTGATACAACTTATGTTCCAGTGATTTGTGGGGAGCAGTTAAAGAACTAAGACTGTGGAAACTCCTGCAAGGACATTTCTCACTGTTGGTTTCTTCACTGCACTTGGTGAAGCTACCATGCCAGAGACCATTTTTATCAAACAGGTTTATTGAGATATAATTTATAAACCATACAATTCACCGGTTTAATGTGTACTAGTCAATGTTTCAGTATATCCACAAGTGAAGTGAAGTCACTCAGCTGTGTCTGACTCTTTGCGACCCCCATGGACTGTAGCCTACCAGGCTCCTGCGACCATGAGCTTTTCCAGGCAAGAATACTGGAATGGGTTGCCATTTCCTTCTCCAGCTGATCTTTCCAACCCAGGGACTGAACCCGGGTCTTCCACATTGTAGGCAGACGCTTTACTGTCTGAGCCACCAGGGAAGTCATATCCACAAGGTTAGGCATCTATTATCACATTTCCCCAATGTTTTCCCTCTTTTGCCCAGCCTGGACTCCAGGTACAGAGTATACATGTATCTGGCCATCTTCATGATGTTCCAGTGGACGAATGTTGCTTGCAGATCTTATTTTTGGTGTTATCACACTAGCTCGTGGGTTTATTCATTCAACTATTTGATAAAACCTCTGACTCATAACAGCCAAAAGGAAAAAAAAAAAAAAAACCTCTGAGTGAAGTTTTCCTATCTTATTGTTTTTATTCATTCTGAACAACAAATCAGAAGGTATTAGTAGGCTTCCCTAAGACATATTCAGGAATGGGATGTGTAAATTTCTCCTCAGCATCTTCCATCAATGTGGTCATGGCTGTACATTATTTAACAGAACCTTCTTGAATGTTGTGGCATGTGGAATACATCCTATCCAAGCACTGGGAGTAAAAGAGTACTTATTTTATATAACTTTGTTCATTTCAACTGGCTTTTAGATTCAATGAGGAAAGGAAGAAGATGGATTAGAAAACTGTCTGGACTGCTAATTCATTCAGAAGTCTAAGGACAATTTTAGTATTTCATATTTAAGACATAAAATTAAAGTAAAAAAATAGAGAAGTAACTTATTTTGATTGAGCTCTATATTTTGTTATCATAAGCATTGAAACCACTTCAAATAAGTAACAAATGTGGTATTTTTTTCCTTTCCATTCCAGGAGCGACAAATAAATTTGATATTTGATCTTATATTCATTTATTTCAAAGATGAAACATTGTTTAACTTAACATTTCTCCAAGCAATGGGAGGGTTGTTCAAACAAATACATGGAAGTACATAAAACAAAATGAAGACAAAGAACTCGATGCTTTTTCTTACCTTGGTTTAAAGGAATAATTTTCAAAATTCTCAAATTTCTCACAATTCTAAATACGGAAATGAAATTTAGAGGTGAATATCTTGAAATATGCCTGTGGAATTAAATTAAAGTCGTTTAGAAATCATATTGAGTTTACGTTACTGACATTTGGCTTTTTATAATATTTGAAGCTTGTTTCTAAAACCAGACATCCAGATGTTCACTTGCTTTCTTTATTGCATTTTGCAAATAGGTTTATTATTGATTGGAAGGGAAAGATTTCTACAGTGCAAGGTAATCAAGTAAACATTAATCTACAAATTATGAGAGTTTATAAAAGCTTGACACTTTGAGTAGTCAAAATTTCATCACTACTCTATATTATGTTCATATTTTGCAATCTTAATTGGTTTGAAAATGTAGTTAAAATAATAAAATACATAGCTTTTGAAAGGAATAAGATTTAAGTGTTTAAACTCCTGGTGCTGATTATGATGGTGTTGGTGATGATGATGATGGTGGTGATGGTAGCAGAAGTCAAAGTGTATGTTGGTTAAGGACACAGTCTCTAGAGCCAGCCTGCTGGTCTAAAAATATAGGCTCTACTATTGACTAGTTGCGTGATATGAAAAAGTTACTTGACTATTTTGCCTCAGTTTCCTCAAATGTAAAAAGTAAGGATAAGGGTACCTTCCAATTCTGAGGACTTGGGGGAGATTAAATTAGTTAATCAATGTATAGTTCATAGCAAAGCACCTTCACATACTGAAAGCCCTTAGTTGCATTAGCCAAGTTTTAGCTAATAGCAATGGCAAGAAAAGAAATAATACCAGTGATAGCAGAAGTAGTGATAATAATTTCAATGATATTAGCTACTATTTTTTGACTGCTCACAACATGGAAGAAACTAATCTGTTCTTTTTTTTTTTTTTCCCCAGTTCTTTCACCATCCATCATTTTCATTATTGGTCCTTTTAGTGGATTTAGACAAAGCAGACAATTGCAAATCAACTCTTCCATCAGCAAATTTAGTACTTATCTAGATTACCTTAATTACTATAGTTTGTATTGAATATTTAAAAACAAGATATTTATTATTAGTTTTTGAAGCCTCAATATAGATATGACTTCTGACAGGACAGGCTTTCACAAGTATTGAAAATAGTTTCCAGATCTTCTGTCTTCTTTTGAAGATCTTAGGAGATTCATAAGGACAACAGATTTGATGACTTGAGTTACCATCCAAGAGGAAAATTAAAGTGAAATTACAAATCTTTTTTTTTTTTTTTTTTTTGCTTGGTAGTGTTCTGTTCATGAGATCTGAGTTTCCTGACCAGGGATTAATCTGTTCTTTATAAAGGTTATTTCTTTAAAAAAAATTGACACTAACTCTACAAATAGAGTATTACTTTTAATTATTTTTAACAGGAGTTTGATGCCTGTGACAATTTCTTTAGCCATAAAATAGAGTACATTAAACAGAAGGATTGAAAAAAATTAATACACATGTAAATTATTAGAATTCAATGTATCATTCTAGAAAAATGTGCATGTATACCTTATTCTGATAATTAGAATATTTACTATTCTTAAGCAATATAGATGAACAGAATCAAATATGCTGGAATCCTCTCCTAAGTCTCCAGGATATTTTCTGGTCACTGAACATAATTACCTTGAATGCCAAAAATTCAACCTCTATTGTTTTTGCTTCAGGTAGAAAACAGAGATAATATCCCATTCCTTTAATTTTCAGTGCATAGTCAGGATTAGTTCAGTTGGAGCTGCCTAAGAGAACTCACTATGTCTATGATTTATGAATTGTTCTGTACTCACAGAATTTTTACAGGCAGAAAATTCCGTCAACCTCAATGTTTCTTTATGAAAAGCATTTTCTTAGCAAGCAAACATTATGATGTTTGCAACTTAAAAGGAGTACTCACTCAAATAAAGTTACACTGAAATCAAGCCAGTTCCATGAATCACCAAAGAAATAAAAAGGTCCTGCCCAGATGCCTCTTGCAATGAGTTTTACAAGTATTTCAAATGTATAAATTCCAAGCAAAGTATTCCTGCAGAAAAAAATTCACACAATTTTCATATGACTTTTCATATTAAAAATGAAACCAATATATCATAATTCTGAAATATATGTCTATGATAATTATTTGGCAATCAATGAACCAACTAGACAACCATAGGATAGGGCTTTAGTTAGGGCTTCCTGAGTCTTAATATTAACCATGAAATTTGGCTATCAATTTTTCTTCAACAAATTTTAGCTCAGGGTTATGTTTATATATATTTAAGTAAAGAACAAATATAAAATATCAAATTTATCCCACATTGGGAGTCCAGCAATAAGTAACTGAAATGTAGGCAAGTATGAAAGAACTTATTATCTACATATACAAAAATTTTTACAGTGAATCAGTATGATACATATTTACCTTCCAAAGTTAACTAATTTTAAGAATAGGAACCTTGAGGGATAGCATCAAGAAGGTCTTCTTCCCTAGAAAACGTAATGGGCCTTTCCATTTTTGTATTCTAATGCAAGGTAAGCTACTCATACCCCTCAGGAAACAGGAGTAGAACAGAAAGGAATAAAAAGATAGACAGGATAAACATTATCTGAGTTTGAAACAAATCTAGTGTGGGACTGCAATAGTAAAGAAAATCTGAAGCACTGAAATATATCAATCATTAGAATAAAAATAAAGCCTCACTTACATGATGCCACAGACATAAACACATATATAGCTAAAGGCTCAAGCATCTATATCTTGTTAACCTAACATGCTGGGAAATAGAAGAATTTAAAATTCAATTAAGAGTAATGATGGGAAGAAAAGCATTAAAATTAACAACATGTGTATATATTTTATTCAGAAAATTCATCAATTGTGGAATATGTATAAGTATTATATTAAGTACAATGTATATTACATTGTAAATATTACATTATAAATACTATTATATTAATATAAATTTATATTAATATATTAATATAAATTTATATTAATTTATTAATATAAATACTATTATATTACATTATAAATATTAATTTGTACTATGTCATAATATGTAGTATATAATGTACTATAACACAATGTGTTAAATATAAAATATAATCACATATGCAATTATACATAATAAAATTATATAACTTACTGAAATGCTGGCCCCCATTTTGGACAATCAGTCATAGACATAAATATGCAGTCAGTCAGGACGCTAACCAAAATGAATAGTCGGAAAAATGTAAGTTACAGTCAAGGAACAATAGTAATAAAAATAATGTTTAAAATACATTTCTATAATCTGTTTATATGTATGTACACACATGAGATCACATAGTTTCTTAAGTTTCAAAAAATGTACTATTTATATTGAAAAGCAATGAGGATTAAGATTTGCTATCACTACTTGTATACACTAGAAAATACATTTTAAATGTACTTTCAAATATGGAACACATTGGAATTATAACCAAAATTTCAGTTTGACATAAAATGATATGTTAATTAAAAAGAGAAAAAGACTGCAGCAATATTTGAATAGAATTATTGCATTTGATGTTAGTACAGTTTAAAACCAACAGAAAAGGATATGGATGTACCAAAATCTTAATGGTTGCTCTTCTAATTGAATTGAAAGGAGACAATGTACACCAGGTAGCACTGAATCTGAATATTGTTCTCTTTTTATTTAATACTATGAAAGTCTATAAGAAGAAAAAATGAAAATCAAGTGAAATTAGAACTGAGATTTATGATTTTATCAATTATGCAACATTTTCCAATGACCATTTCAGTCATGAAGTCTAACATTTATACTTAAATTTTGATATCCATTTACCGATTAAGTCAAATGGAAAGGTTTTTAAACTAGTTTTATTCATATTTAGGCTTATCTACCACGTATTTTTTGCCAGTGTTCTACCTAAGAAAATAATTTGCCACACACCAATCCTTAAGTTTTCCTGCAGAATTGATGTAATAGAAAGAAATCTATAGCTTGATGGCTCAAGAGTATCCACTTTAGCATGCTAAAATTCAATCAATGTAAAATAAGTTAATTTTATTTTGAAGCAAATAAGGTATGAGACTGCAGTAGTAAAAGTGACCCACCCAATGCATGCAAACATTATCTTAGTCATCAGTAATTTTCTATGGTATATAACCATGCTTGTATGTTATCATTGACATAAATATATTTAACACAAAAATTTATATCATGTAAAACTAATCTGTTGGTATATTGAACTATTAACCCCCCCAAAAAAGGAAAATCAGAAACATCTTAAAAAGCACTTATATATATGTATATGTGTGTGTGTGTGTATATGTGAAGACATATGTGTGTAAAATACAGATACACATAATATATGTATGTATGTGTATATATAAACACAGAATTATATACACACACATATATGCACTTTTGTTATACATACATATCCATTTGGAAAATTCATTCATGTGCTGTATGTATAACCATATTATACATTGCTGTTGTTGTTGTTTAGTCCTAAATCCCATCTGACTCTTTTGCAACCCCATGGACTGTAGCCCTGCCTGGCTCCTTTGTCCATGGAATTTCCCAGGCTAGAATACTGGAGTTGGTTGCTATTTCCTTCTCCAAGGGATCTTCCTGACCCAACAACTGAATCCATGCACTATCAGGGAAGCCCTCATACTACACATTGCAAACATTATATAGACTACAATATAATAACATTATATAATGTATAGCATAAAAGGCATATAAGGATATTGGAATCTTTTTAATATATACATTTATACTGTAAAATGTCAACATGCTTCCACCATGCAAAGTATCTGAAAGAGTTGTGATTAACAGAATGATCTCTTTGCCTTCCATCCAGCATGCATGCTAAGTCCCTTCAGTTATGTCTGACTCTGCAACTTTATGGACTGTAACCCGCCAGGCTCCTCTGTCTTGGGATTCTCCAGGCAAGAATACTGGAGTGGAAGGTTGCCATGCCTTCCTCCCGGGGATCCTCCTTATCCAGGGATTGAACTCGCATCTCTTACATCTCCTGCATTGACAGGTGGGGTCTTCACCCCTTGTGCCACCTGGGACTGATTCATTTTCTTTTCACTCATTTGGTAAAAGTATTGAATTCACTACAATATCAAAGAATATCAAATTACATTTGTCCAAAATGGGGTTAATTCTTACCTTCCCCAAGTTTGACCTTTTTTAATAATTACTTCATTTTTGTCAGAAGCTTTCAAGCTCAGAACCTTTGCATTATTAAACAGTCTTCAAATCCTGCTGTTTCTTCTCAAGTGTGTTACCTCTGTCTCCAAGGCACTCTTAGAATCCAGACTTCTGGACTTCAGGCCTGGATTAGTCTCTCTCCTATTTCATCTTTCTGATTCTATCACTACCATGAAATAGTAATGTAGAGGTCTCTAGATTAATCTTATTTAAACACTGCATTGATCATATCAGTACTTTGGCCATCACATTAAAGCCACGTTGTTGTCTCCATTATCTCATCTTATTTCCCACAATTTACAACAACTACAGGGTTCCAGTTCTATCATCTGCCCATCCCTTCCTTATTTCAGAATTAATCTCTGCTCTTGCCTGTTCATAGAAGACTTTTGCCTTATAAAAACTGAAGTGTTTCTGAAGATGTAATTCAAGATTATTCCAGCTTTGTCAGTCCACAAAGATCTGTCTTTTCTAAGCATAATTGTTTTTATTTTTATCATTTTGTGCTTCTTGCTGAATTGTCAAATATTTAGTAATTTTCTCAGATCATTCTGGGAATAAGATAGGATGTGACTGTATGAGTGAATAAAATTTATGAATGAAATATAGCTTGGTTTTACTTCCCTAACTACTGAGTAAGCACATCAAGTTGAACAGCTGAAACTGGTGTACATATAATTGAAATTTTATATTATAGTTATTTTAAAATCAATACCCTTAAGTAGCCAACCATCATGCTCCCATAAAATGAAACATTAAGGTATGCCAGTATAGCTTATTACATACAAAGTACAGTTATCCCAAACAAACTAATCTACCAGGCAAATAATCAGTTTTGACAAAAATCTCAAATATGTGTGAAATTTCTTGTCTAGTTTTCTGTAACTTAAAATTACCTCTTCACTTATTCTTCTGTCTTTTCTCATTCTTTCTCAATTACAGTTTTTTGCATGTCTGGAAAATGAATAAAAATATAGTCACGGTAAACTTAATTAATCCTTACCCTTTTATTAGTGTAGTATGGGTCCACATCTTCCAATGGCTCTGACACCATTGCTTGAGGAAGATTTCCATAAACAAATGGAAGCTCTTTTCCAACTTCCAAGTCACAGTTTGGCTTTAAATCTTCTTTGTCTTCCTCACTGGGCTTTTTAGCACTATGCTGTTCCATAACTTCAAGAGACTCTCTGGTGAAAGGGACCAGGCTCTTAGGTTCTGGGGAAGCCATTTTCAATTTTGCCCCTACAAGAAAAGTATTTTCTTCATTTCTATATAAGATCTGGATATAATATAGAAAAAAAATTAAAGTACAAAAGGCTAGGGTATGAATGAAAGAGAATGGCAAAAAATGAACTCAATGAAAAGTCCTGCATTTAAGAGAAATCTGAGTTATTAAGCTTGGTTTTGTTTCCTTTAATATTAGGACTTCCCTGGAGGCTCAGACAGTAAAGTGTCCTGCTTACAATGCAGGAGACCCAAGTTCGATCTCTGGGTCGGGAAGATCCTCTGGAGAAGGAAATGGAAACCTATTTCAGTACTCTTGCCTGGAAAATCCCATGGACAGAGGAGTGTGGTGGGCTACAGTCCACCGGGTTGCAGAGAGTAGGACATGACTGAGTTAAACTTGGTTTTGTTTCCCTTAATATTAGACTTAATTTGTAATTTCATCAATAACTCATTCCATTTCATTTACTCATCCATTGAATCCTCTTTCTTCTGCTGAAATCTGCCTTTCAGTTTCTCCCCTGTAATGAAAAAGTTCTAAAGTGGCTACAGATTGTTGGAAGACCAAATCCAGTCATTTCACCCTCAGCTGTATTTAGTCACTGACTAGACTTTCCTCCTCTAAACTCAATTTTCACTGGCTCTGTGACACACTCTTCCATAGCTCTTCCTACAGCTCTGATCACTTCCTTTGACTTAGTTTTTCCCCCAAAATTTCAACTTTGATGTCCTTTAAAGTTTTGCTTTTCCCCCTTTTACCTCATCTTTTCGGTAAATACATAGGCAAACACAGACTTTTAACTACTGTAAATAGGTATTCACCAAGTACATTTCCCAAAGCACTCCCTTCCCTCAGTCATCTGTGTGTCAATCCACTAACGACAGCAATTTAACAAGTAAAACCAAAATTTGTTGTTTTTTCCCAAGACTAAGCCACTCTTTAACCTAACAGTCATTGTAAAATTACACATAAACTCATTACTTTGAAAATTACTCATGTTTTTCTTTGTCACTAACTCCGTAGAAAAAAATAATTTTCTTACAATAGTTTTCCATCAGCTATTTAAATATTATTCATTGTTCAGACACCTACATCGAGGTAGCCATCTTTGTAATTCTATCTCTGGATTGTGCCGGGGTCCAGCCCCGGTGGATCCAGGGAATTTGAAGCGGGGACGGCGTTGGCGAGGAAAAAACTTACTTATTTATAAATATAAGATTAGATTAAGAAGAAATAGTGTAGCAGGAAAATTAAGTGGAGAAAAGAGGCTGAATAACCTGGTTTACGTGGAAAGCCAATAAAGTTCCAGACAAGGAGCTTGCACCATCTACGTTAGGCCACTGGCGTCCTCTTCAATAGCGGCGGGTGCCTCACCTTGGGTTCCCTCTTGCGTGGATCTTAGAAGTCGGGGCAAGTAAGTATACATGGCGAACCTCCACGCCCCAGATGGGAATTCAGCCAGAAATTAGAGTAAAGAGGAGACACGGGGGAAACCAGTCCAGCGACTGGCCTATCCCCTATTGTCCAGAAAGGCCTTTTATACCTTTTTGATTGTACATAGAAATCAATGGGTAATACAAAATTATGCAGCGTTAGCAGCCCAGACTCTTATCAAAACCAGGCTTTTCTCTCTGCATACCTAGTTGTATTCACAAGTCTTAGGTGATTTACATCATCTTCCGGCCAAAAGGACAATTAACATTTTACAGCCTTTTTTTCTGATAAGAAAGTCTTCTGATCAGAAGACTTATTTGTGTTGATCTTCTCAAAGTCTGGTGTCACTCTCAAAAAACACTAAATAAAGTTACATTCTTACATAGCAAAGATACAATTTATAACAAGTCAAAGGAGTACAGTGATTTATAACAAAAGAAGAGTAATTAACTCAAAAGTCTAGTGTTGCTAACATCAAAACTACTATATATCTTTTTCCATATCCCATTTACATTGATTAACATCCTCCCAGGTGCCTAAAAGATAAAGAATATGGAGGCCTGGCAGCAGTCATTGAGTCAACAGTGAAAACCCGTCACCAATATGATTTTTAGCTCTTTAGAAAAGGCTCTGTATCTTTAAGATGCTTTTAAGCTTTGTGCCTCTTGAGGTTGGGGGCTGTAACCAATTCATAAGCTGTAAGAGGTCCGGGGAACCTGTTAGGCAAGCTAGAGAGTTATCAGAGGGGGTTTAACTGAAACATCCCTTTCAAATGCAGAAGACTAAAGCCCTGAGTTGACTTTTTCCAGAGAGTGTCAGAAGAGTAGAAAAGCAGAGCACAAAGGCCAGCAGATTTTTGGGTTTTGGGGTACATGCTCAGGAAATATCAGGGGGGCACCCTGAGATCTAACTCGCCTTGCCCATCAGATCTCTGCTGCATGACCTTGTCACGGGTGGGATTCCTCACGCTGGCTCCCAGCATCATTGCTCTAGTAGTCTTTACAGGTTTTTCTCAATTCTAGTCTTTATCTATTTCAAGTTATTCTACAGGCTACTTGAATTAGTCTTCATTAAATATAATTTCATGTATCAGTTCTCCATTTATGAAACTTATTATTTCCTTTTACATAGAAATATGTTCTTTTGCTGATTTTTTCCAGCCCAATTTGTGTCAAAACCAACTCTTCAAGTGACTCTTCTCAGTGACAACTAACCGACTATTGAAATTCTACTATTGCAAGCAATGATCAGAAATTTTGTACTTGATATTGCAGCATTTTCTGTATATATATTTTGTCTCTTATAGTGCCAACCTTAGGTAAATTTATCCTATTGATATGGTATGTCATAAGACAGAAATCACATACACACAGATATACTAATCCAGAGTTTTCCTCTGTTGTGTAAAATTGAGTTTTTTAATAGTTGAGTCCATTACTTGCTATTAGTGGAAAGTAAGAAAAAAAAAAACTTGGTTAACAACAATGGAGTATAAATCATTGTGAGAATCAAACTAGTACTAGCTTTAAAAAAGTGGTTTGTAAGAGACATTTTAACTATACAAACGATAATCTCCAGACATCCAAGGAGAGGGCACATAGTCCATTTCTTAATCCTGAAATATAAAAATGGAAAATAATCACTGGGACAACTCCTTATACCTTTCATGACATCACAGTTTTCTTGGCTTTTCTTTTAATTCCTATTGCATTAGGGATCTAAAGAATGACTTTCTATGCTCACTTCTAAGACTGTATATAGAACAAAATGCCACCCCTGCTTCAACTTTATTTGACTTTTCAATTTAAGCTCCCACCTATAAATTCTATTTCCAAAAATGTAAATAAAAAAAGATACTCAGTCTATCCAATGGATTTATTTTCCCTTGGTTCAGTCATTTGTGACCACATAGAGGGACATTTTCATAATAGCAATGTCTGCTTATGCCCAAGACTCTCAAAGAATATTGCAAGGATGAGGGGGTTAAGCAATTTTAAAGAGAGAAATATGGAATAGAAATATAAACATATATCAACTTGGAACCCTGTTTGTAAAATTAGTGAAAACTAACAATTACACATCAAAAAATTTACCTATTTTTCAAATAACTTGCTTCAATCATACACAAAATACTTATTAAAGGACCATTAATAATTTTTTTAATTTTTATTTTTACTTTATTTTGCTTTACAATACTGTATTGGTTTCGCCATACATTGACATGAATCAGCCACGGGTGTACATGAGTTCCCAATCCTGAACCCCCCCTCCCACCTTCCACCCCATACCATCTCTTTGGATCATCCCCGTGCACCAGCCTCAAGCATCCTGTATCCTGTATCGAACATAGACTGGAGATTCGTTTCTTACCTGATAGTATACATGTTTCAATGCCATTCTCCCAAATCATCCCACCCTCTCCCTCTCCCACAGAGTCTAAAAGTCCATTCTATACGTCTGTGTCTTTTTTGCTGTCTCGCATAGAGGGTTATCATTACCAATTTTTTATACACACCATATGCACATACAAACACAATGCTCAAAATCCTTCAAGCTAGTCTTGAACAGTACATGAACCAAGAACTTCCAGATGTACAAGCTAGATTTAGAAAAGGCAGAGGAACAAGAGATCAAATTGCTAACATGCACTGGATCATAGAAAAACTAAGGGAATTCCAGAAAAACATCTACTTCTGCTTCACTGATTATACCAAAGCCTTTCACTGTGTGAATTGCAACAAACTAGAAAATTCTTAAAGAGATGGGAATACCAGACCACCTTACCTGCCTTCTGAGAAACATGTATGCAGGTCAAGAAGCAGCAGTTAGAACCAGACATGGAAAGAGGAGAGTGAAAATGCTGGCTCAGAACCACATGAGGTACCATGTCACACCAGTCGGAATGGCTGCAATCCAAAAGTCTACAAGCAATAAATGCTGGAGAGGGTGAGGAGAAAAGGGAACCCTCTTACACTGTTGGTGGGAATGCAAACTAGTACAGCCATTATGGAGAACAGTGTGGAGATTCCTTAAAAAACTGGAAATAGAACTGCCTTATGACCCAGCAATTCCACTGCTGGGTATACACACTGAGGAAACCAGAATTGAAAGAAACACAGGTACCCCAGTGTTCATTGCAGCACTGTTTATAATAGCCAGGACATGGAAACAACCTAGATGTCCATCAGCAGATGATGGATAAGAAAGCTGTGGTACATATACACAATGGAGTATTACTCAGCTATTAAAAAGAATACATTTGAATCAGTTCTAATGGAATGGATGAAAGTGGAGCCTATTATACAGAGTGAAGTAAGCCAGAAAGAAAAACACCAATACAGTATACTAACACATATATATGGAATTTAGAAAGATGGTAATGATAACCCGCTATCGAGACAGCAAAAGAGACACAGATGTATAGAATGGACTTTTGGACACTGAGGGAGAGGGAGAGGGTGGGATGATTTGGGAGAATGGCATTGAAACATGTATACTATCATGTAAGAAATGAATCGCCAGTCTATGTTCGATACAGGATACAGGATGCTTGGGGCTGGTGCACGGGGGTGATCCAGAGAGATGATATGGGGTGGGAGGTGGGAGGGGGGTTCAGGATTGGGAACGCATGTACACCCGTGGCTGATTCATGTGAATGTATGGCAAAACCAATACAGTATTGTAAAGCAAAATAAAGTAAAAATAAAAATTTAAAATAAAAAAATAAACTCAACATTCAAAAATCAAAGATCATGGCGTCTGGTCCCATCACTTCATGGCAAATAGACAGGAAAAAATGGAAATAGTGACAGACTTTATTTTCTTGGGCTCTAAAATCACTGCAGATGGTGACTGTAGCCTTGAAATTAAAAGACATTTGCTCCTTGGAAGAAAAGCCATGATAAACCTAGCTGCTACTGGTAAGTCACTTCAGTTGTGTCTGACTCTGTGTGACCCCATAGACAGCAGCCCACCAGGCTCCCCCGTCCCTGGGATTCTCCAGGCAAGAACACTGGAGTGGGTTGTCATTTCCTTCTCCAATGCATGAAAGTGAAGTCGCTCAGCTGTGTCCGACTCTTCAGCAACCTCATGGACTGCAGCCTACTAGGCTCCTCCGTCCATGGGATTTTCCAGGCATGATAAACCTAGACAGTGTATTAAAAAGCAGAGACATCACCTTGCCAAAAAAAGGTCCATCTAGTCAAAGCTATGGTTTTTCCAGTAGTCATGTATGAATATGAGAGTTGGACCATAAAGAAGGCTGAGTGTCAAAGAACTGATGCTTTCAAACTGTGGTGTTGAAGAAGACTCGTGAGAGTCCCTTGAAGAGCAAGGAGACCAAACCAGTTAATCCTAATGGAAACCAACTCTGAATATTCACTGGGAGGACTGATGTTGAAGCTGAAGCTTCAATACTTTGGCCACTTGATGCAAAGAGCCAACTCATTGGAAAAGACTGATGCTGAGAAAGATTGAGGGCAGGAGGAGAAGAGGGTGACAGAGTGGGGTAAGATGGTTGGATGGCATCATTAACTCAAAGGACATGAGTCTGAGCAAACTCTGGGAGATAGTGAAGGACAGGGAAGCCTGGCATGCTGTCATTCATTGGGTGGCAGAGCCAGGCAAGCATGAATGAATGAACAACAATAACGTAGTAATACCTCACATATTACATTTTGTTGAGGGGAGTCAAAATGCTTTGAATAAGTACAATTTCTGAAGACACACTACAAACAACTGACATTCTCTCTTACACATAGAATCTTCCTTTAAAAAATTTAATAAGCTTTCAAAATTGGACTCCTTACATGGAGTTCCTTAAATTATTCCTTAATGGCTCATGGTTATAGGCTAGTATAAACAAAATCACAAACTTAGGGAATTAGACCTACATTGAAATCCTAAATTATGTTACTAATTCTGTTCTGTTCTTAGAGGTCTCAGTTAAATTACTTATATTATTGAAACTGTCAGTCATAAAATTGGGATCCTATTCAGGTTAAGTAAGGATAAAATCAAATAATGTGAATGAAATGCCTAATACAGTGGTTGGCACATAATAGGTTCAAAGTAAATAAAAATCTTTAACTGTGATATAATTTTATATCTGAGAATGATTGGTCAAATTTAATAGAATAATAGTATAGCAGTAATACGCATCAGGTTTTGAAATTTGAACCAAAACAACCTGTCTGCACAAATGCAGTCAGTATATTTTTGTAGCAGAGGAAAGTGCCAAAGGGATTTACTTAATAGTAATTGCAATATAAATCAATGCTGATTTTGTCTACCAAGAAAGTTAATATAACCTTTATCTATACTGAAGGAAAATGGAGGCGGCAATTACTCTCTCTTCTGCTGTATTCCATGACCACACCCAAAAGGCATGCATGTGAACTGGAAGGTCTTCAAATGGGATCAGAATGTTGATAAAATTAAAATCATTCCATGTATAGATGAGTTATTCATTGACTGCAACCTTATAGTCTTAGAACTTTGTAATCCTAGAATCTTTGAATAGAATTTTCACAGAGTATCATATGACCTAAAAGTTTGGGCTATATATTAGATAAACTAAACCTATGCAGCACTGAATGAACGAAATCAAAAGCATTTTACAAATATCATTTCATATTAAGTAAAAATGTTTCTTTTATATTTTTAAGGATACATTCTAACTGCTAAGAAATATTATTGTTTATGTGTATAAAAACTATTGTCCTTAAAAGTAGATACAAAGGGATGTCATAAACTTATTGCAAAGATGCTACCATTAATGAAAATATTTTTGGACACCATCCATAGAAACCTCAAACTTTAATCTGTCAGTCAGTACTTTTATTGTGTGGGCTTCCCTGGTTCCTCAGATAGTGAAGAATCTGACTCCAATGCAGGAGACCCAGGTTTGATCCCTGGGTGGGGAAGATCCTCTTGAGAAGGGAAAGGCTACCCACTCCAGTATTCTTGCCTGGGAAATCCCATGGACAGAGGAGCCTGGCGGGCTATAGTCCATGGGGCTGAAAAAGAGTCCGACATGACTGAGGGACTAACACACACACACAGATTCTGTATGTATAGTCCAAATATAATCTTTTTCTTCCTGTTATCCCTTCACAGCACAACAATCTTTGATTCTTCAGTCTGCCACCTACTAGCTATGAGACTTTAATGGTAAATTTCGGAGCCCCGCATGTATCTCACAGGGTTATCAATGTGAAACCAGACTGTATGCGTAAGCCTGCTCCACAGTACTGACCAGCACTGTTAATTCTCTCTCCCTACCCTGTCAGTTACACCAAAGGACTTCTTTAGTCATAATTTTGACGTTGAATGAGACTACATGGTTGTTGACTAGATGAATAAATAGATAGTAGACACTGGCTCCTATAGCACGACAAAGAAATACAGGCACTTAATCAAATGAAACTGGCTTGCATATAACTTTTAGACAGCTGAGTGCAGACTGTAAATTATTAATCATTAAGTCATAATTCAGTAAAAGCATTTCTGTGGGGAATTTATGAAGTATGATCCAGGCACCGTGTTTTCTGGTGAATAATCTTAATATAGTACAAATGCCTGAAAAATGCAGAAAGATTAATAGTTAATCTGTCCATTAGACTGCTTTTCTAAAAAACTGAATTGCTAAAGTAAGATTTTGGCAAGAACTGTATCAAAGTCAACTCAAGTTTGGACTGTCACAAGTATAATTCAAAACATGCCACATTTATTACCTGATGATTTAAAGTGGCACAGCTAGAAATATTTCTACATATGAGGACAATAGAAATATTTCTACATGTGAGGACTGACTGAAAGGCAGCTATTAGGGCAGATCAAACATCTGATGAAAATAGCTACTGTATTCCCGTGTATATATAAGCTCTAGCTGCCAAAATTGGTTCAGCCTTCACTCCACTTGCTGCATAACTAATTCATATTCTTGGATTTTTCCTGTGTTGGAATATCTTTACTCCAGTATAGCTAACATTTTCTTTAATCCAACTTTTCTTGCCCCTGAGATTGTTTCACCCTTTCCCGACTTAAATGATTTGATTTTTGGCTCTTGTATTTACACTCTCTACAGTTGTATTCTGCCCAGGGTTTAGTCAGTTTTGGTTAACTCTCCTCATTGTGTGTGCCAGCTCCTTCAGAGATCACTGCCTTGTCATGGTGAAGGGGCTTGCATAACTCAGTGAAGCTATAAGCAAGCCATGCTGTGTAGGGCCACCCAAAACGGACAGGTCATAGCAGAGAATTCTGACTAAATGTGATTCCCTGGAGGAGGGAATGGCTAAATGAAGCAGTGCAAAGGCTAACTGAATTCTTCCAAGAGAATGCACTGGTCATAGCAAACACCCTTTTTCAACAACACAAGAGATGACTTTACACATGAACATCAAAAAATGGTCAATACCAAAATCAAACTGATTACATTCTTTGTAGCCAAAGATTGAGAAGCTGTATACAGTCAGCAAAAACAAGACTAGGAGCTGACTATGGCTCAGATCATCAGCTTCTCATAGCAAAATTCAGGCTTAAGCTAAAGAAAACCAGGAAAACTACTAGGCCAGCCATGTATGACTTAAATCAAACCCCCTATGAATATGCAGTGGATGTAATAAATAGATCCAAAGGATTAGATCTAGTAAACAATGCACCTGAAGAACTATGGACTGAGGTCCAAAATATTGCACAGGAGGCAGTGAACAAAACTATCCCAAAGAAAAAGAAAAGCATGAAGACAAAGTGGTTGTCAGAGGAGGCTTTACAAATAGCTGGAAAAAAAGAAGAGAAGTGAACAGCAAGGGAGAAAGTGAAAGATACATACAATTAAATGCAGAGTTCCAAAGACTAGCAAGGAGAGACAAGAAGGCCTTCTTCAATGAACAGTGCATAAAACAGAAGAAAGACTAGACATCTCTTTGGGAAAATTAGAAGTATCAAAGGAACACTTTGCCCAAAGATGGGCACAATAAGGACAGAAACAGCAGAGACCTAGTAGACGTTGAAGAGATCAAGAAGACATGGAAAGAATACATGTCTTTCCTCTGTACAAAAAAGATCTTAGTGAACCAGATTACTAAGATGGTGTGGTCAGTCACCCAGAGCCAGACATTCTGGAGTGTGAAGTCAAGTAGGCCTTAGAAAGCACTGCTATTAATAATGCTAGCGGATGTGATGGAATTCCAGGAGAGCCATTCAAAACCCTAAAGGATGATGTCATCAAAGTGTTGCATTCAGTATGCCAGCAAATCTGGAAGACTCAGCAGTGGTCACAGGACTGGAAAAGGTCAACCCTCATCCCAATTCCCAAGAAGGGTAGTATCAAAGAATGTGCCAATTATCCAACAGCTGTGCTCATCTCCCATGCTGGTAAGGTCATGCTTAAAATTTTTCATGCTAGGCTTTAGCATATGCAAACGAAGAACTTCCAGATGTCCAAACTGGGTTTAGAAAAGGCAGAGGAACCAGAGATCAAGTTGCCAACATTTGCTGGATCATAGAGAAAGCAAGGGAATTTCAGAAAAACACCTGTCTCTGTTTCAACGACTACACTAAAGGCTGTGGAGCATAAGAAACTGTGGAAAGCTCTCTAAGAGCTGGGAATACCACACCATCTTACCTGTCTTCTGAGAAACCTGTATACAGGTTACGAAGCAGCAGTTAGAATCCTGTATGGAACAACTGACTGGTTCAAGATTGAGAAAGGAGTATGACAGAGCTGTCTGCTGTCATGCTGTTTGTTTAACCTATATGCTGAGCACATCATGAGAAGCGCTGGGCTGGATGAGTTACAAGCTGGAATCAAGATAGGCAGGCGGGAGAAACCTCAACAGCCTCAGATATGTGGATGATACCAGTCTAATTGCAGAAAGTAAAGAGGAACTAAAGAGTCTCTTGATGAGGGGTAAAAGAAGGACAGTGAAAGAGCCAGCTTAAAACTAAATATTAAAGAAACTAAGATCAAGGCATCCAGCCCCATTACTTCATGCAAAGAGAAGGGGAAAAGGTGGAAATAGTAACAGATTTCCTATTCTTGGGCTCTAAAATCACTGCGGATGGTGACTGGAGCCATGAAATCAGAAGAAAACTGCTTCTTGGAAGGAATGCAATGAGAAACTTAGACAGTGTGTTGAAAGGCAGAGATATTACTCTGCCAACAACTGTCCATACAGTCAAGGTTATGGTTTTCCCAATGGTCATGTATGCTTGTGAGACCTGGACCATAAAGAAGGCAGAATGCCAAAGAGTTGATGCCTTTGAACTGTGGTGCTGGAGAAGACTCCTGAAAGTCCCCTGGACAACAAAGAGATCAAACTGGTCAAGCTCAAGGGAAGTCATTCCTGAACACTTGTTGGAAAGACTGATGCTGAAGTTGAAGCTCCAGTATTTTGGTCATCTGATGTGAACAGCTGATTCACTGGAAAAATCCTTGATGCTGGGAAAGATTGAGGGCAGAAGGAGGAGAGGATGTCAGAGAATGAGATGGCTGGATGGCATCACCGATGCAATGGACATGAACTTGGGCAAACTTTGGAGGATGGTGAGGGACACGGAGGCCTGGTGTGCTGCAATCTAAGGTGTCGCAAAGAGTTGGACATGACTGGGAGACTGAACAACAAAAATATGTGTGCCTAACTTAGGATTGCCCTACTTCAGGTCCCAGTTCTGGGCTTTTTGGTGGCTTCAGATTTCCTGATTGCTCAACTCTATCCTCCCTTAGTTTCTTTGTCCTAACCCATCTCAGACCCTTTGTTAACACATTATTGGAATATGTTACCTTGCAGAAGACTTCCCTGGTGGCTCAGACGGTAAAGAATCTGCCTGCAGTGTGGGAAACCTGGGTTCGACCCCTGGATTGGGAAGATTTGGCAACCCACTCCAGTATTCTTGCCTGGAGAATCTTCACGGACAGAGGAGACTGGCTACAGTCCATGCTGTTGCAAAGAGTTGGACATGAGTGAGCAACTAAGCACAGCACATGTTGCAGAAAGTGGTTGCAAGCACTTTCAAAAATATATCTCTCAAGTCTCTCAACTATATATCTACAATCATATATGTCTATAAGTCTATACTTTAGCTTTTTGGTTTCAGCTATGTTTTTTAAAAGTGAGCTCTAATTTTCCTTTAAAGATTGTTATTGCAGTTTGACATGTCATGTAGGGCAATAAGTTTAACCATATAGGGCAATAAGTTTAATAATGTTTGCTTTTGACATTCAAATATTTATCAGTCATTTGTGGAACATGTATTTATTAAGTGCCAAGTACTGAGCTAGGTATCAGTGCTGTAAATATTAATAAATTATAGTTACTGAATTTAAAGGCAATGGGAGACAGACTTGTAAACAAATAAGAATCGAGTTATCTTGGTTATCTCTGAAAATTATTATTCCAAAGCAAAAGAGATGCAAATTAAAATCATCTCCAACACTAGTAGGTCTGGATTCTACAGAGAGTTCATCAAATTTTCCAACAATGAGAATTAATATGTCTCCTCTTGAAGAAAGAAGCACAGTCAAGGACCTTAAACTTCAGAGTGATACAGTCAATACACACAATAGGAAGTCACGGCCAGCATCAGTTCACAGTCTATCTGCATCTGATTGCAAATTGTCTAAGAACAACGAACAGGAAGCTTAGTGGCAGCTGAAATACCAAGAAGGGATGCAGATCACTGCGTATAGGATCCCAATGAGGGTCTCCAGGCTCAACAAAAAATACTATTCTGACAGTGATAAAGGCAACAGAAAGCCCAATTGCCAGGAACATAAAAGATTAAGCTAATTCTACCCTAAATAGTCTTACTTGAATCTTCTAAGAAAACATCTGCTTTGGTTCCCTACCAGTGAGTCTAGGAAAGTGGTCTAACTCAATATTCTAAAGCACTCAATGTTCCCAATATTTCTAGGTATTCTCAAAATTTCCACTGCTTTGTGAAAGTGGCCTCTGGGATTTCTGAATTACCCCTTATTACACTGAAAAAATGAGCACATTGTAATGGAACTGGAATCTTCCTAGAATTGTACTTCTCACGAACCCAAAGATCTATTAGATCATTAACCAAAAATTCCTGGCCAGTAGCCATATTAGGGGGTTAACAATTAAAAAAAAAAAGTACTCTTTGCCACTTCCCAAAGGAATTCAAAGGGGCTCTGTCATGCAACTAGATTCTATAAGTTGTCTTCAGTCCTAATGTCCTTGATGCAACTTGTTCCCCTGAGGTATAAGATATTATCTCAATATTTGTTTTAAAAATACAGAATTGGAACTATACCTTGGCGCTCTTGGGACCATTCACAATCAGTTGACCTCCTTAAACATCCTCTCAATCTGAAGTGAACATGTGGATTTTTTTGGCCCTTCATTTTTGCTCAGCTTCCACTAAGCCAGTGGAACTAAGCTCATAGATATCCACAAACGGTGCCCTAAATCTGCAAATCAGATGGAAGAGCTCTGGACCAGTTGTCATCTAAGGCCAACCATAAACCTCCAGCACCTACTCTGGCTCTAGGTTTGCTTGAGATGGGCACAAAACATTCAATAATGTGGCCCTGGGTGGTTGACTAGATGTGAGAGTGTCAAACCTGTAGTTTATGAATCCTGAGGCCTCTGAGATGATGGAGAAGGGGAGGATGGTCGCCTTGGAGCAGCATCCCAATATTGAGAGTTGTAGGGAAAGAATACCTTCTCTTGCACCTGATTTGAATTATATCAGCTCTTGACTGGATATTAGTGCTAATATTGAAAATGTAGGAGTCAGCAGCCCAACCCAGACAGACAATTTCAGAGTATCTTGGGCTAAGGCCCCTTGGGATGAACCTGATGCAGCCTGCTAGACAGAAAGATTCCTTGGCTGATAGCCATGCTTCATCCAACCACCCTCATAAAGCAAGCAGAGACATCATCACATGTTGTTTTATGTTCTCTGATATCCCAAGTATGAGAGAAACATGAGGCTTATACCAGAATTTCTGAGGCAAATACTTGCTTTAGAATATCACTTCTCCAAAGGATCACATGCTTTTCACCTCTCTGGACCCCTTATCTCCCTCAGCTCTAGAATTTTCCTGATTCTGTGGGTGCCTTGGCCTTAACAGATGTTGTCATTCTACTACATATGTCCTGGTGCAAAACAGGTCTAAAGTTTGAAATAAAATATGCAACTGGAACATCCACCTTATCCTGTTGCTCCCAGTTCCCCCCAAGATAATAAATCTAACTTTTCCTTTCCACCCTCTCCTTTTGTTTCTGACCCACTCAGTTTCATAGCTCAGTAGCATGACCAGGAATCACAGGGTTCTAGGGACAATTTGAGTGTATTTTTGTTGCTGAGAACTAATTATTTATGTCATTCACTGTCCTTTTCAAAGGAAAGCGTCTGAGTTAGATGATGAATGACACAGTCACTCAACCAGTCGTCTCGTGCTTGGCCCCTCTGCAGCTTATTTCCCAGGGAGGAGGCTGTGTGGATAAGCAGCATTCTCAATCAGCAACTGCAGCTGCATTGTCTTAGAGATCATGAAGGCCAGGGAAGAAAGGGGCTACCAGAAGTCAGTGTTTTTTCCCTCCCTCCATATCCTATTACTCATTGCTTCCCTGTCCCTCAGTTCGATTCCCAGAGCACAGCCTACCAGTAATGCAGTCAAGATGGGAAGACAGATATTGCACATGTGGGAGGTGACTGTCCAGAGCACTCACAGCCTCTTCACTTCCATTTTTCCTACCTGAGGGAATTAAAACTACTGCATCTAAGTAATCAACCCATATGCTCTCTGGGAAGATAGACTTGATCCTAGTCATGAGAAACAGATGCTAGAGTAGCTTTGTCAAAGAGAATTATGAAATGTTTTACTCTGTAAGGGATAATTATATATATATATATATATATATAAATTCTCTTAATACATTTACCGAAAGATTTAGCATAACCTACAAAGGTGCAGACCTGTACAGCAAGATAATGCAATAAATGAAGCAAAAATTAGCACCATAGATCCATTGAGAAGTGATAACAGCAAATGTCAATTTCACTCAGACAGGAAATAGGAAATAAAGGGTAAAAAGACTTCTCACATGTTTTCCAAGCTATTTTGAGACAGTTATGCTATTAGACATGGATAATGCAGCAAGCCTCTTGCACCAATTACATTCAGATAATTGCAAAAAATGTAATGATAGTAGTAACAAAACTATAAATATTTGGAGACTAGAATGTACTGCATGTATAAGTGAGGGAGACAGAGTTAATGTAATGATTAACTGGAATCTCTGTATTGTTGAGAATATAGGAACCACACCTGCTTTAGTGAAGTGAAGAATTTAGATCATATTTCTATTCATTGGAGCCTTCTGATTGCACTTCATAGATGTATTATGGATAATATTTCATCTTTCCCAGTTTCTGTAATGACTCACAGCTAAATTCTCTGATGCAAAGCCCTTTCACCAAGAGTTCTCAATTGTTTTTTCTTCCCCAGGGATTAGAACTCAAATGATATTAGATGCATTGCTTTTTTCTCATGAAGGATACAAAAATATTTTAATTGTCTTTTAGGAAGCATCAGGAAAGATGAGTCACGGTATTTTGAAAGATATGGTAAGATTAAAACAATCAATAATTTTAGCAGTAAAACTCTAGAGACATACTTGAGATTCTTCCCAATGGATGCCATCTTTGGCAGACTAGGATACAGAAGTAATGGGCCCTCTCACGGTTCAGCTGAGAGTGTAAACAAGGGCATTTTTCTTCTGAAAGACTGCTTGACAATACTTCCTAAAATAATGCTGAATGAACTCTTTCACCCAGCAGTTAAACTGCCCTATGAATATGTTGCTGAAGTTTAAGTTCATATGGAAAGATTCACCAAATAAATTATTTAGTGAAAAACAGTGTTGAAAACAGCTTGCATTGCATTCAAAGAATATCTTTGAATAAAATGTTTTATGAGGATTAGATACACAGCGGCATATATGCTTGCACATGCATGATGTTTTCCCTCTAAAAGGAAGAAACTGTTATGTCTATGGAGAGGGACTGAAAAGGTGTCAAAGAGCTCTGTTGCTTTCTTGTTAGTATTTCTATACTCATGCGTGCTTGCTCAGCCACTCAGTCATGTCTGACTCTTTGTGACCTCATGGACTGTAACCCACCAGGCTCTCCTCTGCCCATGGGATTCTGCAGGCAAGAATACTGGAGTGTGTTGCCATTTCCTACTCCAGGGATCTTCCTGACCCAGGGATTGAACCCGTGTCTCTTGCATCTCCTGCATTAGCAGGCAGGTTCTTTACCACTGTGCCACCTGGAAAGTACTACTTGACCATAATTTACCATGTACATGCATTATTAAAACCCAGAAATGTAAAGTTTACACACTGAAGGCTTAGGAATAAAGGAGATTGACCAGAATAATGCCAATCCACCTGGAATTTCATAGCTGTCTGTTCCCCGTGACTTCAGCCTATTTCTTTTTCTGCTTTGGGATCATATTTTTTACTTCAGTTGCTTACTTCCTGTTTAGCTTTGATTATCTGACTTCTACACTTGGACCTAGATTCTGCCTGCAGCTCTGGTCATCCTGATTTGGCTTCAAAACATCCACTTAATTCTGGACTCAACTCCCTCACTGTGAAAATTTCAGCCAACACATTCCTAGAATATGTTATTCTGCAGAAGAAAGTAGTAAATAAGTAATTTTCTCAAAAATATAAGTATGCATTGCCATTTTGCTTTAATTTTATTTAAGAATTTTTCATTCTGTGTACTTTTCTGAATTTAAAACTTAGGAAAGAAGTCTTGGAAATAAGTAAGTACCAGCAAACATCCAGAGGAATTGTTCCATCTTTCCCCCAAATTAAAAGTTCTTCTTTGAGAACTGAAGTGAAAGGTGAAAGGGTTAGTTGGTCAGTCATGTCCAACTCTTTGCAACCCCATGGTCTTTAGCCCACCTGGCAAGAATACTGGAGTGGAGTCATTCCCTTCTCCAGGGGAATACTGGAGAGGGGTCATTCTCTTCTCCAGGGGAATCTACCCAACATAGGAATCAAACTCAGGTCTCCTGCATTGCAGGTGGATTCTTTACTGTCTGAGCCACCCAAACTCTCCTCGAATCTAATAGACTCGAATTCTAGTGATGGTTCACTAATATAACCAGGAGATCGGGTCTTTGGAAGAGTCATCTTTCCAGAGAGGAGCAGTTCAGGAATTCAGATACCACACATTCACAGTGTTATGATTTATACTGAAGAGAATAAATCTGGACAAGAGTGTCTTATGAGAGAGTCTTAGCACCCAGTCTCTCTTCACATTCACTGAAAAGAACAAGCCCAAGGAAAGGTCAATGGAAAGGTCAATGCATGCTTTGATAGGATGCAGGAGAGTGTCTATGGAAGATGAACTCTCACCAGGGTTAAGAGTTAGAACTGGCAGTGGAGGCAAAGAAGAGTTCCAGGAACATGAAGGAAAGTTGCCTGGGTTTTAAGTAGGCCCACTTGAGCTTCTCTATGGCAACCTCATGGTTCACTAGCAGGGTCCCTTGTTTCCTTGTTTCTATGGATATGATAATAATTTATAGCTGTGCCTGTCCAGGCCACCAAAATAGCACCCTGGGGAAAAGCCAGAATCTTTCCAGAACTAGCTATTCTTGTGACCCTAGTCAATCAGACCCTTGATCAGAAGAAATGGCTCCTGTGAGAATAATACAAAGGAGAGCTTGCTATGTATTTAACTTCTAGACTCATTAGCAATCTTGAGACCCTCTGGCCTATGGTTTCAGGCTCTACTGAATCTGTGAAACACAAACTTTAAAAACATTCCAGAACTTGCATAGTCACTGAAAGCCTAGAGGCCTCTTAGAATTGGCTGTTTACCTCTGCTCCTGGTCACTCTGAAATAGTCTGTTTGCTTTTATGGGATCTACTTATACGACCCTGAAACTACTCTAGCTTTTCAAATGTAGAACCATATACACAGACACCAACTCCTTCTCAAATTGGAAAGTAACTAGAGAAGCGCCATAAAACACACTAGGGTGAGACCAGATATGGACCAGAGCCAAAGCCTTATCAGCTGCTTAGACCATGCAGTCTCTGCCAAAACCCAAAGAATGAGAGGTTAGTGGATGGGAAGCCAGTCTGTGTCATTTAAAGAAGGAGAGAAGGAATATTCCACTCAGCACCATATATTCAACCAGGGACTATGGCCCCCCAGTCAGCATCCTCTTATGTCCTAGTTTAAAACCAAGTGCCCTGGAAGAGTAATCTTTGATCTTTAAAATCAGAAATTTCCTGAGGGGGCTTCAACATGTTCATTAAGCTTCTGTTTGATGCTGATACAGTCCAGCACCTGGCTGCCACCACAATCAAAACTGTCCACAGAGCTGGCTGTCCTCAGTCAGCAGCAAACTGAATCAATCCAATCAGAAATGCGGTGTACACAATAGAGATATGTTGTCTAGACAAATGAGATTTCCCTGTATCAGCATGGTGTACAACCTCGAAAATTTTCTCTTCACCATTAAAGGTTCCCTTTTTCAGTGTTTCAGAGGTAAGACCTTGTTTGCATGGCCTTGGTTAGCCCATATTAATAGAAGAAAAGGGGACTGACTCAGGGGAAAATGAGGTTTGTCCATATAATTTAGTGTCATAACATGGTGGGTGTCAGCACATGGTCAGGGTGGGAAGAGTTTGTAGATGTCCTCTCACAGTGGACCAGTTGTGACAGGAGTTAGCTGAAATCATGGAACCACGCTCCCAGGAATCAAAGAATGTCTCTTTCAGGCTTATGCCTCCACCATAAGCTTTTAAAGAAAAAGTCTATGGTTGAGAGTTTAATATCTCAGTGGTGTTACAGATCCTGTCATAATGAGATCTAGGACGAGGGCATATTAGGATACTTCTTTCCTAAGTGAGACATTGAATAAAATATGGCTGTTCCCATTTCCAGTGTGCTTTAGACCTGTATTCATCCTACCTGCACAAAGTTAGTGGGAACGTGTCAATTATCCTCCCAGAGCCTCTCCCAAGGAAACAGAGGACCCAGTTTCTAGGTGCTTAGCTCCAGGGCCCCCTCTCCAGTGGTAACTGACATGGCAACACTGTATCCTGTCATCTGAAATCTGTTGGTTCCTTTTCCTGAGCCTATGTCCTATCTCAGGTTTTTCTCCTATTGTTTTGAATACATTGGTGGTAAAAAGGAGCTCATAGTACCTCTCCCCTCAGTGCAGAAGTTTAATAAATCCTAGCAGTCAGAAATAGTGTATTTATGCCTAAAATTTGACTTGCCTTGTGTTAATTAGTGGACCAAATAAATTCAGCAATATCCAAATATTTGATGGTTTCATTCCAAGGAAGTAAGAACATATACCTAAAACAAAATCTAAAACTAAAAAGAGAAAGGTAATAAAGCATATCTTGAGAATATTCAAGTGTTTAAATATGAATTGTTATCCAAGGCACACAATTTTGTAAGGATGGAGGCTCACAGGTTGAATATACTTTAAATTATACTGGTGGCAATAGTTTATGACTTGAATTTGAATTTTGCTTCCTCTAGTGCATTCTAGTGAGGCCTGTCAAAACTTCTATTGAACTGGACTTTAATTGAGAGCTAAACAGTGAAGTGGATGAAAATGAGGAACAATTCCTTATATAAGCAGTAGTTACACATGGTTGCTAAGTCTACTGCTAAGTCGCTTCAGTCATGGCTGACTCTGTGCGACCCCAGAGACAGCAGCTCACTGGCTCCCCTGTCCCTGGGATTCTCCAGGCAGGAACACTGGCATGGGGTGCCATGTCCTTCTCCAATGCATGAAAGTGAAATGAGAAAGTGAAGTCGCTCAGTCATGTCTGACCCTCAGGGACCCCATGGACTGCAGCCTTCCAGGCTCCCCCGTCCCTGGGATTCTCCAGGCAAGAACACTGGAGTGGGTTGCCATGTCCTTCTCCAATGCATGAAAGCAAATGTGAAGTGACTCAGTCGTGTCTGACTCTGTGCGACCCCATAGATGGCAGCCCACCAGGCTCCCCCGTCCCCGGGATTCTCCAGGCAGGAACACTGGAGTGGGGTACCATGTCCTTTTTCAATGTATGAAAGTGAAAAAAGAAAGTGAAGTCGCTCAATAATGTCTGACCCTCAGGGACCCCATGCACTGCAGCCTTCCAGGCTCCTCTGTCCATGGGATTTTCCAGGCAGGAGTACTGGAGTGGGGTGCCATTGCCTTCTCCGGTTACACATGGTACTACCTTTATATAACCCTTCATGTAATCTTTGTCATTTGGTCCTTATCAGGATCTGTAAGTTTTTTTTTTTTTTTATGTCATTTACAAATAAGAAACACAAAGCTTAATCAAAAGTTTAATAACTTCAATTTTCCAGAAACAAAATTAATGTTTTGCTACATTAAATTCAAAGCTATTTGTCATATTAAATTCAAAGTTTTCTTCAATGATTAGCTCAAAAGTGATTAAGCCAAGTAAGCTCATCAAATTATTACTCATGGGTCTTGTCTTCTTCACTTGTAAAAATAGAGGTTGGATTATAGAAACTTGAATTAGGGCTGGTCATAGCAGGGTGCGACTTCCTTATGTTTGCTATAGACTACAGGATAGGTAGGAAGAAAGATATTCACAAAAAGCACCACCCAAACTCCTTCCCATTTCAAGAGATTTTCCTGGCCAATATCCAAACTTGACTCCATGATTTCCATTAAAGAAAGGAACCCATTAGTGTGTTATTCCACATGAATTCATCATTTGTCCTTCTTAGACCGATATCCTAAGTATTAGAAGCAACAGATAACCAGAGTCACCATGAGCACATCAACATTACTTTCAAAAGAAAACCTTCAGAAGGTACGCATATTACAGAGCCAAACAATGGAAAAATGAGAACAAAAACCTGTTGATCCAAAGAGTACCAAAATGCCCAGCCATGAAAACTGGGCACACCGTTTCCTATCACATTTGTGCTGCTAATTTTATACTATTGATTCTTACACAAAAAGCACTAATCTTGAAATCACTGAGTTACTTAAGAGAATAAGAGATAAGATTTGTTAGAAGTATACTTTATCCGGCATAAGCTTTTATTCCTTCTGTTCTATTATTGTACTATGTAACCAAAAAGTCATTACACATAAGGTGTTTAGAAATTTTACACTACCAGAGCATCTTACTTTCAGAAGCTTACCTGGTGAGATGAGAAAACTGACCACACATAACAGACAGCGCAGGGAAAACATTCACAGACCGTGGCTGCTGTTGAAGCAGTTCTCTTAATCTGAGCCCAGAATTTCCTACTGGGGACCCTAAGGGTGTGTATGGGGTGGGGCAGGCAGGGTGGGTCGGACAGGCTGGCAGCAGACGATAGCGATCACCAACCTGGGACTGGGCGCTCAGCAAGAAAAAGGTACTTACTTGCTGCCATGTGACAGGTTTCCACCAGCACCTAAGGGAACCCTGAGAAGCTGGGCTCCCTGGGCCCCCTTTCTCCTCCTGCGTTCTCTTTCTTCCGGGATCTCTGGTTTCCTGAGTTCTGGTTGCTCAGGATGTGGTGTCTGCCCTCACCAGCTGATGCCGCCCAAGCTACGACAGCTCAGCAGTCAAAGGACCCCACCGAATCGCCGGCTATAAAGTGGCTCTGGGGCGGCCGTCCAGTCAGTCACCCAAAGACCTCTCCAGCGCAGAGGCGCACTGGAGTCCTGCCCGCCGCGGGGAAGCTGCTTTTGAGTCCTCCTCACTCCTCCCGCCCCTCTGCCAGCCACGCCACGCTCGCCGATTCCCTCATCCCCAGGCCGGGGCGCGACCTCAGCCTCCGGACCGGGCGTGGGCGGGGTGATGATGACCCGGACCGTCCGCGGCGGCTGCTGCTGCTGGCACGGCAGCTGTGGCGTCTCTCCTACCCGCTGCTCGGGAGGGGAGGGGGCGAGAGGAGCAGGTGGGGTGAGGAGGGGCAGCGGGGAGAGGGCTGCTAGGGCAAGAAGGAATGGAGAATAGAGCAAGAGCGGAGATGCGGTTGGGGGTGGGCCAAGAGACGCGAATGCGAGGGACAGGAGCGGGAGAGGAGAAAAGGCAGCAAACTCAGATCTTTACCTCTAGTTGCTTCCTCTCTCTCCTTGCCTAGCTGTCCCCAGAGAGCCTGCCAGGGGCAGTTGTCAGCCTGCAGCATTCAAATCTGGACGTAGCTGTAGAGGTGTGCTCGCGCTCCTGTATGGGTGGAAGGAGGAGAAACGGTGTGTGGATGTTTGGGAAAGAATGGGTTGGAGTCCCTGCAACCTTCTCCCTGGAGATGAGATTTCGTTCCCATTCTGGTGACTTGAAACACAAGGACAGAGGAACAGTTATCCACATCGCGAAAAATAAGCACGCAATAGCGTACTTCAGGGTCGCGAAAGAAGATGTTGGACCGGCTTTCCCAGAGGGAGCTTGGAAAATTTTGCTACATCACAGAACATTCATTTTATAACCCAATCTTGTTCAATAGTGAAGTTTCCTTAACAACAACAACAATAACAAAGACTCCTACAACATAAATAATAAAAATAAGGAAAAGGTAAAAGAAATTATGTGTATTTATAAGAGGCTCAAATTTTATGTTTCAAGGCATTGGACAGAAAAATAAAGGAGAACTAAGCTAAGGTACGGAGAAGGCAATGGCAACTCACTCCAGTACTCTTGCCTGGAAAATCCCATGGACGGAGGAGCCTGATGGGCTGCAGTCCATGGGGTCGCTAAGAGTCAGACACGACTGAATGACTTCACTTTCACTTTTCACTTTCATTCATTGGAGAAGGAAATGGCAACCCACTCCAGTGTTCTTGCCTGTAGAATCCCAGGGACAGAGGAGCCTAGTCGGCTGCGGTCTACGGGGTCGCACAGAGTCAGACACGACTGAAGCGACTTTGCAGCAGCAGCAGCAGCAGCAGCAAGCTAAGGTAAGTTCTGTCCAAGCCATGTCAGAATCAGCATGCTTCATCCTTGATTCATAGAAGAGGTCTTATTACTTATATTTTGTTTGCTTGTTTAAATTATACATTTGCTATGGAAAGTTTCCAAATATATACAAAAATAGAGAGCATAATAAACTCCTATGTACTCAGCCTCAACTACTGTCAATATGAAGTCAATTTTATTTTATCTATACCCACATTTTTACTTCGGATTAATTTAAAAGTAGTACAGTTATTTCAATACTTTGGCCACCTGATGTGAAGATCTGACTCATTGGAAAAGACCCTGATGCTGGGAAAGATTGAGGGCAGGAGGAGAAGGGGATGACAGAGGATTAGATGGTTGGATGGCATCACCGACTCAATGGACATGGGTTTGGGTGGACTCTGGGAGTTGGTAATGGACAGGGAGGCCTGGCATGCTGCAGTTCATGGGGTTGCAAAGAGTCAGACATGACTGAGCGACTGAACTGAACTGATAGTTATTTCATTTTATCCAAAAAAATCAGCACATGTCTCTGAATGATAAGGGCTTCTAAAGAATAACACCCCCCCCCCAAAAAAAAAAACCAATACAATTATCATGCCAAAAACCAATAATCATTATTTTGGAGTCAAACATTGACATGATTTATTTTTAATAGACAACAGGTGAATTGCCAGCCTCTCTTCCTCACACTTTTTTGTGGTTACATTTCAAGTAGATTTTCTAATTCACTGAACTTTTCTTGAAGCAATTCAACTTACACATCCTCCTCACCCAGTAAAATTCTTTATGCATCTTTCTGTACATTCAATCATAGCACAAATAATAAAAGTTTGATAAAATTTAAAATAAATAAATAATAAAAACATGACGAACATTTAACCAATACAAAATATTGAATACTTTAAAGTTTAAATAAGATGTCTGACATAAAATAAAGAGAAATACTCCTTTGTATAATGTGCAATTAAAACAAGCAACTAATCCCAAGAGGTTATAACCAATAAAAGAAACCAGAGGCAAACAGAAAGGAAACCAATGATACTAGATTTACCTTCTGAGTTGAGCAGCCAATTTTTGTTGTTATTCTGGAGCAAATACTTTCTCTCTACTATAGATAATATTACTATGTTAATCTGACTAATTTTTAGCAATTATTATGCTGCTAATAGTCGGAGAAGGCAATGGCACCCCACTCCAGTACTCTTGCCTGGAAAATCCCACGGACGGAGGAGCCTGGTGGGCTGCAGTCCATGGGGTCGCTAAGAGTTGGGCACGACTGAGTGACTTCACTTTCACTCTTCACTTTCATGCATTGGAGAAGGAAATGGCAACCCACTCCAGTGTTCTTGCCTGGAGAATCCCAGAGATGGGGGAGCCTGGTGGGCTGCCGTCTATGG
Organism: Ovis canadensis; assembly: GCF_042477335.2. Lineage (NCBI taxonomy): Eukaryota > Metazoa > Chordata > Mammalia > Artiodactyla > Bovidae > Ovis > Ovis canadensis. The sequence goes on along the minus strand of NC_091246.1, from coordinate 148,471,824 downwards.
AGTCGCACAGAGTCGGACACGACTGAAATGACTTAGCAGCATGCTGCTAATAATAATAAAAGCTGATAATCCCACTTTGGGTTGCTGTACTGGGGCAAATGCTCGGCGGGAGGGGTTATTTGCAGTTTGTTTTCCAGGCTTCTGCCTTAAAAATCTGATATATTCCAAGCTGTGCTTCCAGAGTATGTACTCAAAAGGTAGAATCTCTAGACCCACTTGCCCTTACTGCTCATCAGGAGAAACCTTTTCTATCACACTACACTTGAACGAGATAAGTCCCTGGGGGAATTATTTCCCTCAAAGCCTGCTTCAGTGGAGGCTGTTTATTCTAACCTCAAAGATGTTAGTGTCAGGAGTGTGAATGGGCCTGATGTTTTGATTCTCACTCTACATCACCACATCTAGAGTTGGTAAAACCTTAAACAATTATCCCAAAATAGAAACAAATCAAAACCTATCTTCCTTTGTATCATCCTTTTCTTCTTCTGGTCGAGCATTCATCTTTGGCTACCCCTGTGGCTCAGCTGGTAAAGAATCTGCCCGCAATGCGGGAGACCAGGGTTTGATCCCTGGGTTGGGAAGATCCCTTGGAGAAGGGAAATGCTACTCACTACAGTAATCTGGCCTGGAGAATTCCATGGACTGTAGTCCATGGGATCACAACAACCAAGTAACTTTTACTTTTCTGACTTTATAATATTTTTGTTAATTAAGGATTTATTTTCTGGTTGACAGTTTCCCATGCTGTCTGGACTCTTAACAAATTTCTCATTCATTTGGATGCTGACAACCATTTTAACAGCCTAGTTTCTAATTTCCTCCCTAATAGGTGATTTTTCTCTAGTCTGTTTTGGCTATTAAATCCCACACTCACACTTTGAACCTTGTCATAGCTAGCAACTACTTGTTTTTCTCTGTAACATTTATCTGACGTGGCTAAATATCAGTTGCTGATATTTTTTTCTGTTTTTTTTTTTTTTCACCCACCAGAATCCATGCTGCATGACAAAGGGGAATTGTTTATTCCTTGTTGTAAGATATGCTTAGAACAGAGGGTGTAATATAGTAGGTACTCAGTAAATCTGCTAAAAGAATGAAATCCAAGCATACTCTCAGTTAACTGAGTGCTTCTTGGGAAAATGTGGTGATTCACCACCGTGATAAATCATAGGCCACATATAATATAAAGAATGTGAAAATTATTTGTTGATCTGCTTTCATTCTGCTGAATTTATGATACTTATGTACTTTAATGCTTCTGTGACACTCAAGTGTGAATATTTCCACTGGTTGCAGAATCTTGATACAAGGCACAGAACTGTCTAAAGAGAAATGATAGAAATAAGAAAATCTAATTTTGTCTGTGGGGAATGCCAAGACACTCAGAGAGATAAAGTACTCAGCATCAAAGGGAAGTGAAAGTGAAGTCGCTCAGTCATGTCCGACTCTTTGCGACCCCATGGACATTAGCCTACCAGGCTCTTCTGTCCATGGGATTTTCCAGGCAATAGTACTGGAGTGGATTGCCATTTCCTTCTGCAAAACAAAACCGTTATTCTAACCTACTAAGGAACAGATATTAGTTTGGGATTGTTGTCAAAATCCAGGCCCAGATATTTTTAAGGATGAATATAAAATAAACCATATTGTAGAAACATGTCTCCGAATCACTCAAATTTTATGATTGTGAAGAGTTCATATTTTCTTTTGCAAATACTAGTTAACTTCCCACATCATGTGTAATATCACAAGCGAATGCTTATGATCCTTTTTATCTTAGTCAGTTAGAGCTGATATAAAATATATCACAAACTTGGTGGTTTATAAATAACAGAAAATCATTTCTCACAATTTTGGAGGCTGGAAGGTGCCTGTGGAGAAGGTTCTGTGTTGCAGACTGCAGGTTTGTCCTTGTATCCTCCCATGATGAACTGAGAGAGGACAAAAGCTCTCTCATGATTCTTATAAAGGGATTAAATTCACTCACAAGGGCTCAGCCTCTATGATTCCATCTAATCCTAATCACTTCTCAAGAGCCCTGTCTTCTAATGCTGTCACATTGGAGAGTAGGCTTTCACCATGTGAATTTTTTTGGAGGAGTACACAAAGATACTATCTATAATAACCTTCCTTTCAGTTTTTATCATCCTAACCTACCTACATAGTCAGTGCTGCAAAACAAAAATCTGTTCCATTATTTTTCTTTGTATATTCTACTTATGATTCTGACTATATTTGAACTCCTTAGAACTGTCCCAAGAAAACCTTGCCATAGGTTTTAATTCTGTCCCAAGTTCCAGAACTATAAGAATTTGGAAAGGGAACAAAACTGTAAAATGTTGCTTAAACAGTTGCAGAGAGACAAAATAAATGTTTTGATTCTTAAGGATTCTCAGAATTGAAAGAGCAGACCGTAGATGGTGAGAGTCAGCTGGAGTCCCTGTACAAAAAAAGTGGGCAAAAATCCTTTCAGAACTTTAATTATCAGTTGATAAATTACTAAACTGGTTCTAGTTTCTCAGATTCCCTGTAATATATGTATATGTATATGTATATGTAAACAATGCTCCATTTTTGACTCTTCCCCAAAATGTTCCAAATAGTCAACAGAAACTATCAGTGAAAAGCCAAAATACATATTGGACATCAGCAGGGAAAAATACATCAAATATTTCATTTGGAAAACACATTCATATAGTATAAAGTGGACCATTCTGTGCCTATATTCATCTCATAGTTTTCTGTGGTGCCAAGAATCAGATTGGACAAATCACAGACACACTTGGAGTCTGTGTTCAAAATGTTCCTGATCACTGTGAGCATTGATGTTTCAGTGGTATAATAATCACCTGCCAAAAGGTTGTTGATCACAGTGCATTCCATCTTGTAATTCTGTATCTAAGATTCATCTATTAAGTAATTTCTAACCAGTCTTGGAAGAAACTCAAAATACTTTCTAGTGAAATAATAAAACACAAAACAAAGATAATTACAAAATCACAGTTTGTTATTATCTGAATGTCTATTATAATGTTTGTGTCCATATGTGAAATAGTTGAATATACGCATGTAGTATGTAAAAGTAGGATTTGACCACAGTAACAAAAACCTAAAAAACTGTGGCTTAAATATGGTATAAATTTATTTCTCTCAAAACAAATAATCTATATAGAGGGGAGTTCAGGACTATAAAATATTGCCAAATCAGGCTCTTTCAGTTTTGTTGATCTGCCATCTCTACTATATTATACAATTGTTTGCAGGATTCAGGATGGTTCATCAACAGATTTGTATTACGGTAGGAAAAGGGAGTAAAGAAAATATAACTGATACCCATTTCATGAAAGATAGCACTCTGAAAGTTTTATTTTACACATTCTTGAGCTCATAGCATGTTGGCCAGAACTTAAACCCATAGATACAACCTAGGGAATGTCATGTATATTCTGATATCTAGTTGATAAGTCAAAAGTTGAGGCTTCTACTAATGTAGAGAAAGGTAAGCATAAATATTGGCGATGACCAGTAACTTCTGTCTTGCCATGTCTGCATCTGCAGTTAGCATTCTGATTGGATTTTCTGAGGGCATGATTCTGAATGCTCTCACCACACTGCAAATTAGGGGGGCAAATGTGTGACACCTAAAGATTTAAGAACTTATAAAAGCATAACTAAATTTATCAATAAACATCTCTTCCACCTAAATTAGAATTATCAGGAAAGAAATTCTGCTTGAAAAACAATCATTTGAATAGTTACAATATTGGATTCTAGTCTTCAAATGCATTAGGTTTCTTACCTATCAAGAGTGATACTGGTGGGGTTCCCTGGTGGCTCAGTGGTGAAGCATCCACCTTCCAGCACAGGAGACATGGGTTCGATCCCTGGTATGGGAAGATCCCATATGCTGTGAACCAAATACGCCCCTGCACCACAGCTATTGAGCCTGTGCTCGAAAGTCCAGGAGCTGCAGCTTCTTAAGCCTGTGCACCCTAGAGCCTGTGCTTTACAACAGAAGCCACAGCAGGGAGAAGCCTGCACACCACAACTAGAGAGTGAGCCCTGCTGTCCACAAGTGGGGAAAAGCCCATGCAGCAACCGAGACTCAGCATAGGCATAAATAAATAAAAAGTAAATAATAAAAAAACACTGATGCTGTGAAGGCCCAGACAGTCATCTCTGCAGACAGCTAGAAAATCTCAGGAATTAGGGAGACCTGGGAAACTTGCACCTTGGCCAAGTTGGGTGCTGAAAATAGGGAGTTGTTTGAAAATCTGCAGGCATTCGGAGGTCCAACTCTAGCCTATCCGACTAGATGCTCTCTTTCTCAACTCAAGGTAGGAAGTATATTCTCTAGAAAATTTGCATTATAAAGACATGAAATCTTGAATATTAAATAGAGAGAAGAATAGCCAGAGGTACTGGACTGAAAGCAAGAACACTAAAAACAATTTTTATTCTAGCAACTTAGATATCCATCTAAGTGAAAGTAATGAATTTGAGTTAGTTGCAGTGATGTGGATGAAACTAGAGCCTGTTATATAGAGTGAAGTAAGCCAGAGAGAGAAAAACAAATATAGTCTATTAAGACATACATATGGAATCTAGGAAAATGGTACTGATGAATCTATTTGCAGGGCAGGAACAGAGATGCAGATGTAGAGAAGGGACCTGTGGTCACAGCGGGGGGAGAAGAGAGTGGGGCAAACTGAAAGAGTAGCATTGACATATATACACTATCGTAGGTAAAATAGACAAGCTAGTGGGAAGCTGCTGTACAGCACAGGGAACTCAGCTTGGTGCTCTGTGAGGACCTAGAGGGGTGGGATGCAGGGGTGGGAGGGAGGCTCAAAAGGGAGGGCATATATATACAGTTATAGGTGACTCATATTATTGTACAGCAAAAACCAACACAACATTGTAAAGCAATTATCCTCCAATTTTTTTTTAATTTGTATTCTAGATGATGAGACTCTCCCCTGTGCTCCAGGTAATTTCCCTTAATTAGCACCAGTGTTTTGGTAATCACATTTTATATTTCAGAAAGTAGATTCTAGGATCTCCTCCTGCAAAATTTGGTATATCCCACAGGACAGACTCATTGCTACTGATACATTCATACCTTCAACAATAATTAACTGATTACTGGATCATCCTAGAATTAAGTCTTCTAGTCCACACGATTTACTTCATCAATCCTCAAACCCATGCATAAATATACAGTGCATCTGATTAGTTACTTAGTGATCATTAAACAAGAATCACTTGACATTTGAGGAATGACTTCATTATGGCAAAGAAGAACTCAATCAAATCTACTGAACAAAGTAACTTTTTGAAGGTAAAGACAGAGTAAGGCATAGAAGAAAATTCAAAGAAAATATAATTAATATGAGAAATGAGTTATAGGTCCATGGAACCAAGATAGGATGTACTATTTTGAAGGATCAGTATATAAAATAGCTCTTGAAATCTTAATATATGATTGATGGTGATGATGCTGATAATGATGGAAGAGTTTGATAATAATATTCTGGAAATGATCAAGTATGTACAAATAAAGAGACAACAGTGTATTAAAGATAAAATAAGAGACAAAATTCCAAAGGTTCAGTCTTCAGCTTCCAGAAGGAAAATATGGTGAATAAGCGAGAATAAATCATAAAATAAACAACACAAGCAAATTTCTCAGAATTGAAGGACCCAAGTCTCTCAACTGAATGGATAGCCAATCCATTTAAGTGGAAATAATTTCTTAACAGGGAAAATAACCATGAAATGCTAGAATTTTTAGATAAAGATATTAAAGCTCCCAGACAGAAAAAGCTGTCTCAACGTTAAAACTCAACATTCAGAAAACAAAGGTCATGGCATCCAGTTCCATCACTTAAGCAAATAGATGGGGAAACAATGGAAACACTGACAGATTTCATTTCCTTGGGCTCCAAAATCATGTCAGATTGTGACTGCAGACATGAAATTAAAAGATATTTGCTCCTTGGAAGAAAAGCTATGACAAACCTAGACAGCATTTTAAAAGGTAGAGACATCAGTTTGCCCACAAAGGTCCTTATAGTCAAAGCTGTGGTTGTGAGAGTTGGACCATAAGGAAGGCTGAGCACTGAAGAATTGACGCTTTTGAACTGTGGTGTTGGAGAAGACTTTTGTGAGTCCTTTGAGCTGCAAGGACATCAAACCAGTCAATCATAAAGGAAATCAACACTGAATATTCATTGGAAGGACTAATGCTGAAGCTGAAGCTCCAATACTTTGGCCACCTGATATGAGAGCCCACTGATTACAAAAGACTCTGATGCTAGGAAAGAATGAAGGCAGGAGGAGAATGGGATGACAGAGGATAAGATGGTTGGATAGCATCACTGACTCAATGGACATGAGTTTGAGTAAGCTTGGGGAGATGGTGAAGGACAGGGAAGCCTGGTGTCCTGCAGTCCATGGGGTCCCAAAGAATTGGACATGACTGAGCGCCTGAACAACAATAACAGACAGAAAAATAAATGAGTTAATACTTTTCTCCCAAATCTTGAGTGTAATATCATTCTCCAACAAAATCAAGCAGATTCCTTTGAGAGAGGGTTGATTGTAGGACTGGGACATGTAATATATAAGATAAGTCTGGAGCATCTTGCTTTTGCAGAAAATAAAAGCTCAAAAAAACTTCACAGTAAATAGGGCACATCAAAACAAAGAGACATGAGAGCCAACTGAAAGCTACTAATGACCAAAGCTAGAACAATTTGAGCAATGAAATGAGTAAAGTAGTGTTGGATTATAACCCAAAGTATAAAATATCCATGAGTTCATGCTGATATAAATAAATGATTGAATACGATAATAAATGTGGGAGAAGAGACAAATCTTCCATGCAGAGGAATTCTAAATAATTTATATAGATTCTCCACACTGAGGGAGAGGGAGCATAACTCCTTACCCCTTGTCTGGGTTACACATAGATACTTCTGTCCAAAGGGTACCGTATTGAAACAGGGAAAAGAGTAACCTTAAAGTGACAATCCTACCTCAGCCAGGTGATCAACATCAACAGTCATAAATCCTGTTGACAGTATGCAGTCTTATGAAATGACTTGATGGAAATAGTACTTTCCTCTGTGATCTTCTTCTGAAAACTTGGATCTGCAGACAAAAAGAAAAACATCAGACAAATCCCAGTAGAGGAACAACTTCCAATTTATCTGACTGGTACTCTTCAAAACTGTTGGTAGCGTTAAAGCAAGGAAAAGGCTCAGAAACTGTCATATCCAAAAGAAACCTAAGGATACAACTGAATATAAAGATGATAAGCTGGATGGGATCCTGGAACTGCAAAAAGGACATGAGGTTAAAAATTATGGATTCCAGTTAATAATTTTATCAACATGGGTTCATTAATTGTGACAATAAAAAATGTTAGTATGGTACATTTGTCACAATTAATGGAAGAAAAGTGATGACCAACCTAGATAGTATATTCGAAAGCAGAGACATTAATTTGCCGACTAAGGTCCGTCTAGTCAAGGCTATGGTTTTTCCTGTGGTCATGTATGGATGTGAGAGTTGGACTGTGAAGAAGGCTGAGCGCCGAAGAATTGATACTTTTGAACTGTGGTGTTGGAGAAGACTCTTGAGAGTCCCTTGGACTGCAAGGAGATCCAACCAGTCCATTCTGAAGGAGATCAGCCCTGGGATTTCTTTGGAAAGAAGGATGCTAAAGCTGAAACTCCAGTACTTTGGCCACCTCATGTGAAGAGTTGACTCATTGGAAAAGACTCTGATGCTGGGAGGGATTGGGGGCAAGAGAAGAAGGGGATGACAGAGGATGAGATGGCTGGATGGCATCACTGACTTGATGGACGTGAGTCTGAGTGAACTCTGGGAGTTGGTGATGGACAGGGAGGCCTGGCGTCCTGCGATTCATGGGGTCGCAAAGAGTCAGACATGACTGAGTGACTGAACTGAACTGAACTGAATAAAAAATGTAAATACTAAGGGAAACTGTATGTGTGTTTGTGTGTGAGTGTGTGTGTGTGTTGGGAGGGGTGGGGAGAAGGTATATAGGACTCTGTATTATGTTTTCAAAAATTTTTTTATAAATCTAAAACTACTGTAAAAGAAATGCAATATTATTAGGACAAAATAAAAGAGAAATAGATATTTCCATATTCTCAAAGAATCTAGTCACAAAATAGACATTGATTACAAAGGAAAAAATAGCAACTTTACAGTGGAGTATCCTGACAGAGGCCAACATAAAGAAATAATCAAAATGAGGCAGCCTGGATGGGAGGGGAGTTTTGGGGGAAAATGGATATATGTATATGTATGGCTGAGTCAATGGCACCCCACTCCAGTACTCTTGTCTGGAAAATCCCATGGACAGAGGAGCCTGGTAGGCTGCAGTCCATGGGGTCGCTGAGAGTTGGACAGAACTCAGTGACTTCACTTTCACTTTTCACTTTCCTGCATTGGAGAAGGAAATGGCAACCCACTCCAGTGTTCTTGTCTGGAGAATCCCAGGGATGGCGGAGCCTGGTGGGCTGCCGTCTACGGGGTGGCACAGAGTCAGACACGACTGAAGCGACTTAGCAGCAACATGGCTGAGTCCCTGTGCTATTCACCTGAAACTATCACAGTATTGTTTGATAATTGGCTAAGACAAAATAAAACGTTGAAAAAATTAATCACCAGTAATAAGACATGTAATATTTTGTCAGAATATTCACAAACGCAATTTAATCAGGAGAGCACACAAAGCAAACTCAAATGGAGAGATAAACTAAAAAATAACTGGTCCAAATACATCTAAAGGTGTCCAAGTCACTAAAGGCAAAGAAAAACCAAGAAGCCATGACAGAGTGTAGAGATCAAGGAGGCTTGACAAGTACAGATCATGTGGAATTCTGGATTGTATCCTGAGGCATCAATACATTGGTGGAAAAACTAGTGAAATTCTAGTAAAATCTGTAGATTAAAACCACCACACAAAGAATTGTGCTATAGGAATCCAGAAGGCAATGGGGTGCTAAGTTCAAATATCTAGAGAAGAATGAACTCCAATCTAGTATTTTAGACACAGCTAAACCATCAGTTTAGCTTATTGCCAAATTCAGACTTAAATTGAAGAAAGTAGGGAAAACCACTAGACTATTCAGGTATGACCTAAATCAAATCCCTTATGATTATACAGTGGAAGTGACAGATAGATTCAAGGAATTAGATCTGATAGACAGAGTGCCTGAAGAACTATGGATGGAGGTTTGTGACATTGTTCAGGAAGCAGTGATCAAAACCACCCCCAAGAAAAAGAAATACAAAAAGGCAAAATGGTTGCATGAGGAGGCCTATTAAAAAACAGCTATGAAAAGAAGAGAAGTGAAAGGCAAAGGAGAAAAGGAAAGATATACCCATCTGAATGCAGAGTTCCAAAGAATAGCAAGGAACGATAAGAAAGCCTTCTTCAGTGATCAATGAAAAGAAATAAAGGAAAATAATAGAATGGGAAAGACTAGAGATCTCTTCAAGAAAATTAGAGATACCAAGGGAACATTTCATGCAGAGATGGGCTCAATAAAGGACCGAAATTGTATGGACCTAACAGAAGCAGAAGATATTAAGAGGAGGTGGCAAGAATACACAAAACTATACAAAAAAGATCTTCATGACCCAGATAATCACAATGGTGTGATCACTCACCTAGAACCAGACATCCTGGAAGGCGAAATCAAGTGGGCCTTAGGAAGCATCACTATAAACAAAGCTGGTGGAGGTGATGGAATTCCAGTTGAGCTGTTTCAAATCCTAAAAGATGATGCTGTGAAGATGCTGCACTCAATATGCCAGCAAATCTGGCAAACTCAGCAGTGGCCATAGGACTTCTGGTAAAGGTCAGCTTTCATTTCAATCCCAAAGAAAGGCAATGCCAAAGAATGCTCAAACTACAGCACAATTCCACTCATCTCACATGCTAGGAGAGTAATGCTCAAAATTCTCCAAGCCAGGCTTCAACAGTACGTGAGCCATGAACTTCCAGATGTTCAAGCTGGATTTAGAAAAGGCAGAGGTAACAGAGATCAAATTGCCAGCATCCCTTTGATCATCAAAAAAGCGAGAGAGTTCCAGAAAAACATTTTCTGCTTTATTGAATATGCCAAAGCCTTTGACTGTGTGGATCACAACAAACTGGAAAATTCTCCAAGAGATGGGAATTCCAGACCACCTTACCTGCTTCCTGAGAAATCTGTATGCAGGTCAAGAAGCAACAGTTAGAACTGGACATGGAACAACAGACTAGTTCCAAATAGGAAAACGAGTACGTCAAGGCTGTATACTGTCTTCCTGCTTATTTAACTTCAGTGCAGAGTACATTATGAGAAACGCTGGACTGGAAGAAACACAAGCTGGAATCAAGATTGCCGGGAGAAATATCAATAACCTCAGATATGCAGATGACACCACACTTATGGCAGAAAGTGAAGAGGAACTAAAAAGCCTCTTGATGATAGTGAAAGCGGAGAGTGAAAAAGTTGGCTTAAAGCTCAACATTCAGAAAACGAAGATCATGGCATCTCGTCCCATCACTTCATGGGAAATAGATGGGGAAACAGTGGAAACCATGGCTGACTTTATTTTTCTAGGCTCCAATATCACTGCAGAATGTGGCTGCAGCCATGAAATTAAAAGATGCTTGCTCCTTGGAAGAAAAGCTATGACCAACCTAGACAGATTATTAAAAAGCAGAGACATTACTTTGCCAACAAAGGCCTGTCTAGTCAAAGCTATGATTTTTCCAGTGGTCATGTATGGATGAGAGAGTTGGACTATAAAGAAAGCTGAGCACTGAAGAGTTGATGCATTTGAACTGTGGTGTTGGAGAAGACTCTTGAGAGTCCCTTGGACTGCAAGGAGATCCAACCAGTCCATCCTAAAGGAAATCAGTCCTGAATATTCATTGGAAGGATTGATATTGAAGCTGAATCTCCAATACTTTGGCCACCTGACATGAAGACCTGACTTATTTGAAAAGACCCTGATGCTCAGAAAGATTGAAGGTGGGAGGAGAAGGGGACGACAGAGGATGAGATGGATAGATGGCATCACTGAGTCAATGGACATGAGTTTGAGTAAACTCCAGGAGTTGGTGATGGACAGGGAGGCTGGCATACTGCAGTCCATGGTATCATAAAGGGTCGGACATGACTGAGTGACTGAACTGAACTGAGCTGAAACCATCAGTAACATAAGAGAACGATATAAATAATTTTCAGACATGAGATTTCTCAAAACTTTATTTTCCATGTTTTCAAGAAATTATTTAAAAATGTGATTTATCCAGAAAGAATAATACAAAAATATTCCTGGGATCTAATAAATAGGGTTTCAAAACAGAACAAATGTGCCAGATTGAGAGATACACTGCAGACTCCAAGAGATCCAGTTCAGACTTAATGTGGAAGTAAATGAGGTATTTTACAGAAATTTTGAAGAGTGTGAGGATATTTAGTCAACAATTTAAAAAAATCAGGAAATTTAAAAGTGATTTGAGTATTAACCCTAGCAAAACAAAATCTCACACACACACATACATAGGGAAATATGGTTACGGTACTCTCCTTGACTTAGCAGAATCTTATTATCAAAGCAACCAATGTGGTTTTAATCTGTGTCATATAGCAACATGGTCAGGATGTTTGCATGCGCAAGGGGTGAAAGAGGGGGGAAACACTAATTTTCCATAGTAGAAATCTGATAAATAATACTTTAAATTGATGAGTCAAAAGACAACATTGTTCACATACTATTTGTAAATTTGGAAGATTACAGATGAAAGCTAAAATAATTTAAAGGGTTGCCTGCCTAAAGTCAAGAAAATGAATTTTTATACATGTCTTTGAGGACTATTTAACATTTAAATCAATGTTTGTGTTTTACTTTAATAAAACACAGAATTAATTGAAAATAATGTTGATATATAATTTCCCATGAAGTTATAATATAACTTCAGGATATAAACATTGTCCCACCTCTCCTCTTGACTGATGCTTTAACTCTTTATCCCATCTGAAGGAAAGACAAACTTGGAGTGAGAAATTTCACAAAAGAAGCATTCACGAGATGATTCTCTGAAGAGATGCTGGCATCCCCAGTTTTTCACATCATCAGAAATGAAAGAAATTTCCAGAGTCATCCAATATTCGATTGGCTCTTCTCTTGTTAAGTGAATGTTGCATTGATAGCCATAGCCTGAGAAATTCACCTACACATTCTAGACTCCACTCTCACATTCGAGAAAGTCTACTTGTAAGTGCCATCTTGTAACTCCCTGTTAACAAAGAAAAACAAAGTGTGTTGTTCACAATCAGGTTCTACAAGGATATGTTGTTAGATAGAGCAAGTCTCTGACCAACAACCCTGAGAGGAATTCAGGATGGAAAATAGCATGGGGCACCCTGTGCTCTGGGTAAACAGGTTCCATAGATGTGTATATCTCACGAAGAATTTATTTTAGTGGACCCAGATTCTCACATCTTCCCATATAAGCAAAAAAGCAGTAAAATCATTAACCTGAGATATCTGTTTTATGTGACTAGCAGAAGCCTATTACCAAGACATATGCTTGACCACATACATAGCCAAAAATCGTATATAAACTGGCTTTTCCTCTACTTCTTGGGAGCAATTGCCTCAGAGCTACTGAGCAATTGTCTTCCGGCTATTGTCTTCTCTAAGGTCCCTGAATAAAACTTAAACTCACAGCTCTTAAGTTGTGTGTTTTTCTTTAAGTCAACATTCCCACTGGAAACAGAAAGCAACTGCCTTTCTGGACCCCCACTTCCCCATGCCCCAGTATTCCAGCTGATGGAGGGAGCAAATTTTTTTTTTTAATTGGAGGCTAATTTTTACAGCATTGTAGTGGTTTTTGCCATACATTGGCATGAATCAGCCATGGGTATAAATGTGTCCCCCATCCTGAACCCCCCTCCCACTTCGCTCCCCATCCCATCCCTCAGGGTCATCCCAGTGCACCAGCCCTGAGCACCCTGCCTCATGCATTGAACCTGGACTGGTGATCTGTTTCACATATGAGAATATACATGTTTCAATGCTATTCTCTCACATCATCCCACCCTCTCCCTCTCCCACAGAGTCCAGCAGTCTGCTCTATACATCTGTGTCTCTTGCTGTCTCGCATATAGGGTTATTGTTATCATACATTCTAGATATTCTAAATTCCATATATATGCGTTAATATACTGTATTGGTGTTTTTCTTTCTGGCTTACTTCACTCTGTATAATAGGCTCCAGTTTCATCCACCTCATTAGAACTCATTCAAATGTATTCTTTTTAATGGCTGAGTAATACTCCATTGTGTATATGTACCACAGCTTTCTTGTCCATTTGTCTGCTGATGGACATCTAGGTTGCTTCCATGTCCTGGCTATTATAAACAGTGCTGCAATGAACATTGGGGTGCATGTGTCTCTTTCAATTCTGGTTTCCTCTGAGGGAGCAAATCTTGAATGAAACAGTAGTCCAGCAGGGTTTGTATCTTGCCAACACCATCTTTTCTGATGCACAACAGACATCAACTAATGTGAATAGATAAACATCTAAATTCAGCATTCTTAAATTTTATGAAGGGAAATAAGTCAGGTATTTTCCCTTCACCATGTTATAAAAAACAAAAAGAATTAACTATTGTTTCATTCTTCTTTCTGGATCTGCTTCTTCTACATTTGTCAAGCAATTTTGCCTCTTGCTTTATTTTCCCTTCAATAGTTTATCCTTCATTTTAAAAATCCTTAGGAAACCCTTTGCTGTCTCCTACCAGGTCAAGTTAATTATCCCAGCTATGGGCTTTCACATTATTTATTGTAATTTAGTTATTCATTGTGCCACTCTCTTTTTGATTTTTATCTTCTTCTCAGAATGTAACATCCAAGGGGTCAGTGACTGTGTTGTTCTTACCACTGTGTCTCAGTATGAGCTCTGCAAATTCAAGAATTGTTGCATTGTTTATCTGTAAAACAAAATAATAATGTACCAGTGTCTAAAGTCATTGGGATGGTTAAATAATGCAATGTATATAAGGCTCATTAACTTAGAGTAATTACTTAATAATGTTATATTTTATTGCTATTAAACTTTGTATTACAGATTATTAAGGAACAATCACAACAATAACAGAACAACAATACAATTTCCAAACACCTACTTTAGAATAAACTAGAAGGGTTAAAGGAAATAGTATCACATTGTAATTAGACAAGCTTCCTAAGAACTGCGGCTACATAATGTAAAGTATAATGAGGATTTTGGACACACTAGAGAAGGCAGAAAATAAATTATGCATGAAGAATAGGAAAGAAAAGTAAGATTCCCAAGTGTACTAAACATATAAAATTATTAAAGTCATATTGGACAAGGCTTTTCTTTGCACAGTTCTGGCCTTGGTACTAGTAAACATATGTAAGAATATTAAAACATAGTACCAAGTGTAATCAGCTTATATTAAGTGCTTAATTAGTATTTGTTGATAAAATAGTTTATAATTAGTGGTTTTACACATTTCCCACAGAATGTAACATATTGTTTAACAGAAACATTTCTCTGCTTATAGGAGGCCTAGTGAAACCAAGAAGAGACTTAAAGCTCTGTAAACAGTTTTGCAGGACTTCTCAATATGATTATTCAAGATTGTATCCACATATACAGTCTTTCTTCCCTAAGATGACCAAAACCGAGGCTTTTTTTACTCTTCCCTAAGATTTGCATTTCCCCTCTCTTCCTGATCCACCCCCCACTTTTTTTTTTTTTTTTACTTTCTTGCTTTGGGACCTTGCTCACTTTTCTGCTTTTTCTTTATCTTCGAATTTTCCCATTAGGCTATAGACTGTAGATGCACTACACATTCCATCTACAGAAAAAGACACATAGACACAAGCCTAGAACGTTTTGCATTTAGTTTCATAAGACTCATGAGCCAGTCTGAGAGTCATTTATGAATCTTGAAGTAGACAGTGTTTCTGCAGAGCACCACTCTCTTTCTTTACTCTGTCAGCATAAAGGAACAGCTTGTACTTGATATTTTGCTTCTTCCCCATTCAATCTTCCATTCTATTCTGGAATTTGGCTTTAGGCTCTTCCTGTTGAAATGCTCTTGCCCATCACTGCTGCTGCTGCTAAGTCGCTTCAGACGTGTCTGACTCTGTGCGACCCCATAGACGGCAGCCCACCAGTCTCCCCCGTCCCTGGGATTCTCCAGCCAAGAACACTGGAGTGGGTTGCCATTTCCTTCTCCAATGCATGAAAGTGAAAAGAGAAAGTGAAGCCGCTCAGTTGTGTCTGACTCTTAGTGACCCCATGGACTGCAGCCTACCAGGCTCCTCCATTCATGGGATTTTTCAGGCAAGAGTACTGGAGTGGGGTGCCAATCATGAGAGTATCTTATATAAATAAAATCCCATGCAATGGACATGGTGTCTCCATAAGAGCTATACTGGTTCACTCTTCTTTCAGTTTATATTTTCACAAACTTTTTGCAAAGTTTACACTGCAAAAATTACAATTACAATGTTTCAATGCTGATTAACTGAAATTGTGTATTACCATATGCTATAATTCAGTAATCTCATTTTGTTACAATGGGGTTTTTCCTCTCTGGAAAATCATATTATGTTAGGATTCTGGGAAGTGAGCAGGCGCTGTATTAAAGCTGTAAAAAATGATTTGCTATATGTCAGAATCAACAGACACTGTTCAGTTTCCATCTGCCTAACACCTCTATTGCATTATTATTTCCTTCTTGAAGCTATATTTTTCTTTGTGTTTACTGATCCTACACTTTTCTAATCCAATTTCTCTGGCCCATTATCTCAAGAGACCTGGTTTTATTCCAGTTCTTTCTCTAGTCCAGGGCCTTCCAAAATAATTCTCTTTGCAGTGATGGAAATGTTCCATAGCTGCCTAATACAATAGTCATTCGCCCTATGGAGCTATTGAGCACTTGAAATATAGCTAGTGAAATTGAGGAACTGCACTATAAATTTTTATTCTCTTGAAACTGATTTAAATTCAAATAATGACATGTGGCCAGCTGCTACCTCATTGGGCAGTATAGCACTAGAAAGTAGTGTGATTTTGGAGAAGATATATATATTTTTCTCAGTTGCTTTAGTTGCAAAAAAGGGGGAGGGGGGCGTCAGAACAGCTGGCTGCAATGATTTTTTGTACTTCCAGGTTTACATTCTGAAAATAAAATAATATGTCATGAAGAATGACATAAAAATATGTCATTTTTCACATAAAAATGTCATGATTTCCTGAAAACAGAAACCCCAAAGATTTTTGCCTTCTATGATATGAAGCAGTTTGAATACTAGAGAAGATAATTAGTACTCAGTTATTGGAATCTATTCAGAGCATTTGCACAGAGGATGTAGGATGCCACTCAAGAAATTACAGTTTGCTAAGAGAGTAGGTCTTAAAAGTTCTCAAAAAGAAAAAAAAAATGCAACTGTGTGTGATGATGGATGTTAACTAGTTTATTGTGGTGACTATTTCATGATATATACACATATTGAATCATTGCTATACACTAAAATCAATATAATGTTAAACGACAGTGACAAAAAAGAAATTATAGCTCGCTATTGCAAGAAGCATATATATTGGCTGCTTATGTCGTAATTGAATTAGAAAGCATTGGCTTAAATTAGATAACATAGAATTGATTTTGGATTTAATCATTATTCCATTTTAAAAGTTTATGAACTGTGTACGTTATTTAAGGAATTTCCTCAGCGTATTTTTTCAAGTGTCTGCACATAGTGGGCATTGAGTAAATATGACTTATTGAAGAAATACTTTTTTGCATCTGTGCATTATTTTATTTGGGGCTTCCAAGGTGGTCAGTGGTAAAGAATCCATTTGTAAATGCAGGAGACTCAAGAGACACAGGTTCAGTCTCTGGGTTGGGAAGATCCCTGGAAAAGGAAGTTGCAACCCATTCCAGTATTCTTGCCTGGATAATTCCATGGACAAAAGAGCCTGCCGGGCTACAGACTATGGGGTCACAAAGAAGAGGACACGATTTAAGGACTAAGCATGCACACATACATTGTTTTATTTATTTTTATTGGCGTATAGTTGCTTTACAATGCTGTGTTTCTCCTATACACAGTGAATCAGCTATACGTACACTTACATTGTTGCTGTTGTTTAGTCACTAAGTGGTGTCTGACTCTTTTGCAACCCTGTAGACGGTTGCAATGGCAATCCACTCCAGTATTCTTGCCTGCAGAATCCCGTGGACAGAAAAACCTGGGGAGCTATGGTCCATGGGGTCACAAAGAGTCGGATATGGCTAAAGCAACTTGGCATGCACACTGTAACCTGCCAGGCTCCTCTGTCCATGGGATTTCCCAGGCAAGAATGCTGGAGTGGGTTGCCATTTCCTTTTTGGGGGGAATCGTCCCAATTCAGAGATGAAACCCAGGTTGCTTACTTGGCAGGAAGATTCTTTACCACTGAGCCACATGGGGAGTCCATATGTATACTTTTATCCCCTCTTTTTGTATTTCCTTCCCATTTAAGTCATCACAGAGCATTGGGTAGAGTTCCTTATGCTATACAGTAGGCTCTTATTAGTTATCTATTTTATGTATAGTAGTGTGTATATCAGAGAAGGCAATGGCACCCCACTCCAGTACTCTTGCCTGGAAAATCCCATGGATGGAGGAGCCTGGTGGCCTACCGTCTATGGGGTCGCACAGAGTAGGACACGACTGAAGCAACTTAGCAGCAGCAGCAGTGTGTATATGTCAACCCCAGTCTCCCAGTTCGTCCTACCTCTGCTTTCCTCCTTGGTATCCATACATTTGTTTTCTGCATCTGTGTCTCTATTTTGAAGAACAATCTTAAATTAAGTTTTTTCTTTTAAAACATCACATTTTAAATAAGAAAATACCCTATTGCCCCCTGGTGGTCAAATTAAGTCTTATGTTCTACACAGTTTACCTCCTGCCCTACATTCTCAGTTTCATTCAAGCTTTCTCTTATCAAAGGCAGAGTTTTGGTGCAGATTTATTTTCATTTCAGCTGTGACTTTTTATAATTAATAATTATGCCTGACATGTCTGAGCTGATTCAACTGCTGTGTCTAACGTCATTCCTGCCTCAAATCTGCATTTCTCAGTCTCTCTCTTCTCCCTTTACCTCTCTTTCCTTCCCTTGCTCCCTTTCTCCTCCCTTCCTCTCATGATAACACATTCATGCACATTTGCAAGGATGCACATTAATTTAGCATCCCTTCTGCACTTCCTGTTCAAATTAACTTGGAAGGATAGCAAAACGATATTATTAGACGGCCAAAGCTGACAATGATCTCTAGTTCAAATCTCTCGTGGAAGAAGCTAAGATGTATTTCACAAGGGGCATTTAAGATAACAGTGTCAATAATAAGATGTTAGATATCCTGCCCACCACTCAGGCCTTTCCCTTCTGTATTCCTTCTTAGTTTCCTTCTTAACTTCCTGCTCAATTGCCTTAAAGTCAGGGATTTTTCATTGTTAATTTTATACACAAATATTCTTAAATTTTATGTCAGATATAGTTAGGTACAAGGCAGACACTTCTTTCCCTTATGAAAATTATAGCCTAATAGAGGATACAGATAAACAGGATTTACAGTATGATGTGGAGAAGGCAATGGCAACCCACTCCAGTGTTCTTGTCTGGAGAATCCCAGCGACGGGGGAGCCTGGTGGGCTGCTGTCTATGAGGTCGCACAGAGTCGGACACGACTGAAGCGACTTAGCAGCAGCAGCAGCAGCAGCAGCAGCAGCAGCAGCAGCACAGTATGATGTGATAGTGCATTAAAAGGACAAATAGAAGTTACTATGGGGAATCAAGACAAAATTGTTCTGAATCAAGATGCCAAGGATCAAAAAAAAAAAAAAAAAAAAAAACATTTCTCATCAGAAGCAGTGGCTAGGTTTTGGCCAATGTTGCAATGTCAATAACCCCATAGTAGTCAATTATGGCGGTAGCGATAAGAAGTTTGTCCATGTGATATAAAAACAAAGCAACACATCTTCTTACAGGCCAAGTTTTTTTAGTAATAGGGATTGATTTATAAAGAGAAAACAAACAATACTCATAACTCAGTCTGTTCCAGATTAAATACCTGAGCATCCTCTAACCCAGGCATAGAGAAATGTGAGGAAAGAAGAGAGAGAAACAAGTAAGCTGGCAGGAAGGTCATTAGATTTTACAATCAATTGAGTGAAAAATAATAGCACTAATGTGCTTCAGAAAAAAACACTTATGAAATTCTAGGCAGATAATAGGGAGTTTATATAAAATAAGTGCTCAGACTTTATTTCAATAAGATAATTTTTTTAAGAACTCAGAATGTATGGAAATTTTTGCTACATTTTGGGGGAGGGTAGTTGCAAAAAAGTGACCATTTACATTGGAATATTTTGAGAGTCAGAATTAGTTACAAGTTCCAGATTTTGTTTTAGAAAAGAAAATTGTTTTAGGAAATTATATTTTATATTTTAATGATAATGAAGAATTTGTCTTTTGAGACATATACAATTAAGGATTTTAAAGTTTACACAAATACCATAATTGTGACTAAAACGACTTTTTGTTTAGAATGAATTGCAAGTACTTTTTGGCTTCCACTCTTGTAGTCATTAAGAATAAATAAAGCATTTGTAAAGGCACAAAACTTTGTCTTCCTGCAATGGTAATGATTTTCAATAGTCCAAGAACAGGGAAGAAAAACAAAATGCATTTAGAGAGTGAAGATACTTTAATAAATATATTACTGCTCAGGAAATTCTTAGAGTCTTGAGGACCTTGAGACTAAGAATACTGTGACTGAGGACTGACATTTGTATCTGAAACACACTGGTTTCATTTTATTTTAAATCAGCTAACATTATTTAGAGTTAAAAATTTTATTGAGGACATTATATACAATACATTCTTCAGCTCAAACTGAAACTTATGGTAGGTATTCATTTTATGGAGAATTAATTATTTATTGGAGTCAGAGACATAATGGAGTATGTGAATAATGCAGTATATTTTACTCTCTAACAATTTGTTTGCTTGAAAATAGCCTAGATTCTCTTTTCAGTAGGATTCCTCACTCTTCACTCAGTTTCCTTCCAGCTAAGCTAGTCTGCACTTGTTTTGAAACTCCAAAGAATTCTGAATTGCTTCAGTTCAGTTTAGTCAGTTCAGTCGCTCAGTCGTGTCCGACTCTTTGTGACCCCCTGAATCGCAGCACGCCAGGCCTCCCTGTCCATCACCAACTCCCGGAGTTCACTCAGATTCACCTTCATCGAGTCAGTGATGCCATCCAGCCATCCCATCCTCTGTCGCCCCCTTCTCCTCCTGCCCCCAATCCCTTCCAGCATCAAAGTCTTTTCCAGTGAGTCAACTCTTCGCATGAGGTGGCCAAAGTACTGGAGTTTCAGTTTTAGCATCCTTCCCTCCAAAGAAATCCCAGGGCTGATCTCCTTCAGAATGGACTGGTTGGCTCTCCTTGCAGTCCAAGGGACTCTCAAGAGTCTTCTCCAACACCACAGTTCAAAAGCATCAATTCTTCAGTGCTTAGCCTTCTTCACAGTCCAACTCTCACATCCATACATGACCACAGGAAAAACCATAGCCTTGACTAGACGGACCTTAGTCGGCAAAGTAACGTCTCTGCTTTTGAAAATGTTGTCTAGGTTGGTCATAACTTTTCTTCCAAAGAGTAAGCGTCTTTTACTTTCATGGCTGCAGTCACCATCTGCAGTGATTTTGGAGCTCCAAAAATAAAGTCTGACATTGTTTCCACTGTTTCCCCATCTATTTCCCATGAAGTGATGGGACTGGATGCCATGATCTTCGTTTTCTGAATATTGAGCTTTAAGCCAACTTTTTCACTCTCCTCTTTCACTTTCATCAAGAGGCTTTTTAGTTCCTCTTCACTTTCTGCCATAAGGGTGGTGTCATCTGCATATCTGAGGTTATTGATATTTCTCCCGGCAATCTTGATTCCAGCTTGTATTTTTTTCCAGCCCAGCGTTTCTCATGATGTACTCAGCGTATAAGTTAAATAAGCAGGGTGACAATATACAGCCTTGACTTACTCCTTTTCCTATTTGGAACCAGCCTGTTGTTCCATGTTCAGTTCTAACTGTTGCTTCCTGACCCGCATATAGGTTTCTCAGGAGGCAGGTAAAGTGGTCTGGTATTCCCATCTCTTTCAGAATTTTCCACAGCTTATTATGATCCACACAGTCAAAGACTTTGTCATAGTCAATAAAGCAGAAATAGATGTTTTTCTGGAACTCTCTTGCTTTTTTCATGATCCAGCGGATGTTGGCAATTTGATCTCTGGTTCCTCTGCCTTTTCTAAAACCAGCTTGAACATCAGGGAGTTCAAGGTTCATGTATTGCTGAAGCCTGGCTTGGAGAATTTTGAGCATTACTTTATTAGCATGTGAGATGAGTGCAATTGTGTGGTAGTTTGAGCATTCTTTGGCATTGCCTTTCTTTGGAATTGGAATGAAAACTGACCTTTTCCAGTCCTGTGGCCCCTGCCGAGTTTTCCAAATTTGCTGGCATATTGAGTCCAGCACTTTCACAGCATCATCTTTCAGGATTTGAAATAGCTCCACTGGAATTCCATCACCTGCACTAGCTTTGTTCGTAGTGATGCTTTCTAAGGCCCACTTGACTTCACATTCCAGGTTGTCTGGCTTTAGATGAGTGATCACACCATCGTTATTATCTGGGTCATAAAGATCTTTTTTGTACAGTTCTTCTGTGTATTCTTGCCACCTCTTCTTAATATCTTCTGCTTCTGTTAGGTACTGGGTCCCAATTATTTCACTTATTTGGGGATAACTCAGCCTACTATCCTCTGACATTTAATTGAGGTGAACAATGATTCTTCTACTTTACATAATTCTATGCTTCTCCATGGGTAGAGAAGTAACGAGACCATGGTAAATAGGCCCTTGACTCCAGAAAAATCAGAACACCATTTTTTTCAATTAAAAACCTCCCCAGTTGAAATGCAATTAAAATGCTCATTCAGGGTATTATTAAAGGGGAAATGAACTTATTAAAAGGCAGCACACAAAGAGCAAAGGCAGTGACAGTATGGAACTATGCTTTGACAACTGTCATTAGAGTTGACATCATCCTGCACATATTATGTGTGGAGTTAAAGGCTCATAAGGAAAGTACGATTATCGTCTCAACATACTTAATGAGTCCAGGTAGAGCTAATTCAGGGTCCATGTTCTTAACCCTTAGTGGATAACCTCTTAACCTCTATATTCCAAGCCAATTTACAGTCCCCAAACTTTGGTTTGCTTTAGAATTAGTTTAAACAGATTATTGCAAGTTTAATAAATATGGAGTGAGGTCTGGGGATCAACATTTTAACTGCAGCCCGATACAAGTGTAGACATACCAAGTTCTGGGATACACTGGCTTGGCAGGAATCGTGAATACAACAATGGAGTTATACCTGCGAGCATCAGGTATTTGGTTTGTGCAAGTTGGAGGAGCCAGCTTCTTTATTCAATACCCTTCACTCACCATCAGCAGCCTGCATGCGTCACTTGCCGAGCACTAGGCAAGTTCCATTCTAGGGATTGTTTGTTTAGCCAAGCAAAGTGGCACTGCCTTCTTTCAAACATTTACTCTTCCTAATGTAATTGCTTTGGCTAAGCATTGGAATCTTCTTAGAATATTATGCCAAGAAGAACATAATACTCTTCCCAGGTCCTCTGGGACTGCTAAGTGGGGAACATTGAAAAGCAACTCTTTCCAAGCTTTACTAAGAGCCATCAGTGACAACTTAAATTCTAATCCATCTTCTAAACACAGTTAATGGAAATGCTGGAAGGAATGGACTCAGAAGTAGCCACCTCTTATGTAATAACAATTTACAGTTTCATTGTAATTTGTCTATAAAAGTGTTAAACAGCATATAAGCCAGTTAGCATATTGATCTTTTTTTTTGTTGTTGTTACTTCTAACCACCCATTCTTCAATTTCACTCTTCTGTAAATTTATTTCATTTTGTACTCAGTTGCTCAGCCGTATCCAATGTTTTGCGGGCCCGTGGGCTGTAGCCCTCCAGGCGCCTCTGCTCATGGAATTTTCCAGGCAAGAATACTGGAGTGAGGTGCTGTTTCCCACTCCAGGGTATCTTCCATACCCAAGGATCAAACCCATGTCTCTAGCATTTCCTGCATTGGCAGATGGATTCTTACCTGCTATCTATGGGGTCGCAAAGAGTTGGACACGACTTAACAGCAGCAGCACCATTTGTGAAGCCCATTTCATTTTACAGATGCTATTATTTATAACCATATAAACTTGATTCAGTTTTAGTTATCATATCAAGTTTTACAATGTCTGAGAAGCACATGGGGCACACTTGCTAAAGATAGTTTAGTACAACTAATGAATCTACTCTAAAAAGTGCTATAAAATATGAAACAAAAATGTGTTTTGGTAGAATTACTGATTTTAAGACATCTTGCTATTAGCATTAGTATTATTAAGCATCAT
This sequence comes from Ovis canadensis, assembly GCF_042477335.2. Classification (NCBI taxonomy): domain Eukaryota; kingdom Metazoa; phylum Chordata; class Mammalia; order Artiodactyla; family Bovidae; genus Ovis; species Ovis canadensis. The sequence goes on along the minus strand of NC_091246.1, from coordinate 148,448,209 downwards.
TAATTATATTAACATATAATTAATAAATTTATTAATATAATGAATTTCAACATGTGATATATTTTTTGAATGATAAATTACTTGGAGATACTAACTTGAGGGTGCTCTGCTAGGACTAGGTCCCAGATTTAAAAATATGTAGTAGCATGGAATATGCAAAAAAATCAGATAGTCAATCTAATAGTGTTCTTAAGTGTCATATTATATACCACCAAAAAATTTTGTTCATTAAAAGGTAAACACTGGAAGTATGGACTGATTTCTGGAGCTTAAAAGGCTGAGTTGGGGTTTATGAGAATACTGGACACCAGTGATTGCCACCACAGATCTAAATATCACCCACACTTCCTAAACCAATTATGTTGTCCAAGTTACTGTAAATCCACTGATTTTATGTGGACTGTGTTCAAATTACTACAGAACAATCTAAAGCTAAATTTTGTGATGTTTGCTCATCCCACCACTTTTGACAAAAAATGTTCCATGCAGCAGATGGAGGAATTTGGCTTTCTGATGGGAGCCGAGACACCTGTAAATGAAGGCCAAAGTAATCCTCCATGGGGAAAATTTTGACCAATGAGAGATGAGAGTCCAGAGGGAACCAGGATAAATTCCCTCTCAACATCCTCCTGGTTTGCACTATTTGAGATGCAGTACTTCCACACTGCTTCTAGGAGAATGCCCACTAAGCTAAAGCAAAAACTTACCCTTGTTACAGAGCTGTGGCTGCCTCACTCCTGTATATCTGTAAACTCCCTTTTATAACTGAGAAATCAGAACCTGAAGCAAAATCTATTTGCCTATGCTTTATTGGTACTGTGGACCTTCAGACCTCAGTTCCCATGGTATTGCAATCACCAATAAAAAGCAAGCATATAAACTTTTACTTCAGATACTATTTTCTATGTAATCCTATCAAAGAAAATACGGCTGACAAGGCAGTGTTTATAACATCATTTCAGCCCTAATGCAAGTTTCTAAAGGTTTAAGAATTTGTTTAGCTCCCATAGGAGAGAACACGGGAAGCCATACAGAAAAATACTTCACAGAGCAGGCTGAGTTAGGGAACTCAGAAACTACTCCAATAGGGAGAGTTTTATGCCCGAAACTGTTTACTCAAGGCTATCCGAGCTTTGCTAAAAGGAGATTTCGAACTGAAGTTAGTAGGGACAATTACAGACTTTAATAAGATTAAGATTTCTGAAAGTCAAGGGAAAGGAAACATGATAATATAAAAAATTAAGTTGGAAATATCAAGAAACAAAAGAGGCAAATCATTTAGAATTCAGCTGAGAAGGAAACTTGGTTTAGGAAAGGGCATCTAAAATAAACTGCTTTACTAATGTACCACCAGCTTTCCATTCTTAAAAGTATACCAATATAACAATGGCATATTATTTTTTATTTATTTTTGGATTTGATATGCTAATATGTTGTTAGGGTTTTGCATTTATGATTACGAGAGACAGTAGCATACTATTTGACTTTCTTAAAATTTTCTTGTCAAATATCAGATACATGTTTATGCTGACTTCATACTAGAATTCAAATCTTTTTTCTATTTTCTGAAAGAGCTTTTGTATATGCCTAGAAAATTTACTGTTCATGGAGTTCTCAAGGCAAGAATACTGAAGTATGGCATCACTGACTTGATGGACATGAGTCTGAGTGAACTCCGGGAGTTGGTGATGGACAGGGAGGCCTGGCGTGCTGTGATTCATGGGGTCGCAAAGAGTTGGACACGACTGAGAGACTAAACTGAACTGAGAAAGCTTACATGTGAAACCATGGTTTTGATTCCTTATTCAGTTTCTTATGTAAGACTACTCACAGACTACTCACATTTTATATTTCTTCCCAAGCCAATTTGAAAAAATACATTTTTAAGAAATTTGTGTATTAAATGTTTAACTTCTAGAAATAGACCTGTCCATTATGTTTTCTCTTTGCTTAGTATACTAGAATATGTAATGATGTTCTGTTTTAAAAATTTTTGATTTGGTAATTTCCTTTCTTCTTAATCAGTTTTGCTATTAAAAAAAAATTAGCTTAGTCTTTTTAAAGAACTAATTTTGGTTCTATTGGGTCCTCTGCCACTGCTAAGTCTCTTCAGTCGTGTCTGACTCTTTGCGACCCCATGGACTGCAGCCTACCAGGCCCCTCCATCCATGGGATTTTCCAGGCAAGAGTACTGGAGTGGATTGCCATTGCCTTCTCCAATTGGGTCCTCTATTGTTCATTTATTTTCTATTTTATTGCTTGTGCATCTTATCTTTATTATTTACTTTCTTCTCTTGTGTTTTCCTTTGGTTTGCTGTTATTCTCTAGCTTCTGTAGATGGACTCTTCAATTATTAATGCTTAGGCTTTCTTCTTTCCCCAATATGCATCTCAGTCTATAAATTTCACATAGCACCACTTTAGCTACATACCATGAGTTTGTTTGTTTTCTTTTTATTTTCATTTAGCTTAAAATATTATCTGATTTCCTTGACAATTTGTAGAAGAGGCTATTTAGAATTGTGTTACTCACTATAGTGTTAGATATTTATTTGTGGTGTTGTTGTTATTGTTTGCTATTTGTTACTTGCTTAATTTCATTGTGGCCAAATAAATATTCTGTATGATTTTTAAACCTTAGGGGCTTTATGGTTCAAGACATGGTCTGTTTTGTTAAATGTTTCATGTGCCCTTGGGGGAAAAAGTGTATTCTGTTGTTAATGGGTAGAATGTTCTATATGTCAGTCATTTTCATTAATGATGTTGTTCAAATACATTATGTGCTTCCTCATTTTTGTGCCCTTCTGTTAAGAGTAACTGAAAGAGGTATGGCAAAATATCCTACTATGATTGTGAATGTATGTACTTTCATATACTGTTGCCAATATTTGTTCTCTATATTTTAAAGCTATATTTTGGATATCAAAAGATATTGACTATAATATGATATCTCCTATGTTCAACCTTTTATCATGAAATATCATCTTTAAGTGATGTAATTTGTTTTAAAATATTTTTATATGACTTTAGTAAAACTAAACATTCTTTTGGTTTGTATTGCACAGCATAACTTTTTACATCATTTTCCTTTCAATCTTTCTTAAATGTGTTTATTATAATCAGAAAATAGATCTATTTTCATCCAGAATGAACATCTTCATCTTTTAATAGTATCACTGGTATATTTGGATCTAGATTTATCAGCTTGCTGCTTTTTCCCTTTTGCTCATTTCCTTTTTCTTCTTTCTTGACTTATTATGAATTAATCAAATTCATTTTTAATATTTCTATTTTCTCTTTCTTAACTATGTGTTGGAGAAGACTCTTGAGAATCCCTTGGACTGCAAGGAGATCCAACCAGTCCATTCTAAAGGAGATCAGTCCTGGGTGTTCATTGGAAGGACTGATGTTGAAGCTGAAACTCCAATACTTTGGCCACCTCATACGAAGAGCTGACTCATTTGAAAAGACGCTGATGCTGGGAAAGATAGAGAGCAGGAGGAGAAGGGGATGACAGAGGATGAGATGGTTGGATGGCATCACTGACTCAGTGGACATGGGTTTGGGTAGACTCCGGCAATTGGTGATGGATAGGGAGGCCTGGCGTGCTGTGGTTCATGGGGTTGCAAAGAGTCGGACACGACTGAGCGACTGAACTGAACTGAACTACTATATGTGCTCAGTTGCTCAGTTGTGTCCGACTTTTTGCAAGCCTGTAGACTGTAGCCTTCCAGGCTCCTCTGATCATTGGATTTTACAGGCAAGAATCCTGGAATAGATTGCCATTTCCGTCTCCAAGGGATCTTTCCGACCCAGGAATTGAACCTACTTCTGCATCTCCTGCATTGTTAGGCAGATTCTTTATCACTATACCCTTATTGCCATTTCCTTCTCCAGCACATGAAAGTGAAAAGTGAGAGTGAAGTCGCTGTCGTGTCCGACTCCTAGCGACCCCATGGACTGCAGCCTACCGGGCTCCTCCATCCATGGGATTTGCCAAGCAAGAGTACTGGAGTGGGGTGCTATTGCCTTCTCCGTATTAACTATATACTATATCATTATTCGGGCTTCCCTGGTGGCTCAAATGGTAAAGAGTCTGCCTGCAACACTGGAGACTCGAGGTCAATCCCTTGGTTGGGAAGATTCCCTGGAGAAGGAAAAGGCAGCCCACTCCAGTGTTCTTGCCTGGAGAATCCCATGGACAGAGGAGCCTGGTAGGCTATAGTACATGGGATCACAAAAAGCAGAAGAGATTGATTTCTAGAGTTTACAAAGTGAATCCTTGATTTAGTGAGTCTACTTTAAATTAATACTCTATCAAAGTAGTACACATAGATACATATTATAGTATATTCAAATTGCTGTTGTATACAGCAATTTGGATAAATCTCTAAATCATAGTATTAAAGAAGATATATACAAAAAATACATACTTTAGGATATTATTTATATAAGATACTACTATCTGTCAAACTAATTATGGTCATATAAGTCAAGATGATGATTTCTTTGGGGGGAAATTGGCAGAGATGGGGCACAGAGGGAATTTCTTACATCCTGGAATTTTCTATTTATCTGTGTGTTGATTGCATAGTTGTACTATATCCCATGGACAAAAGAGCGAGGAGGGTTACAGTCCACAGAGTTGCAAAGAGTTGGACACAACTGAAATGACTTAGCACACATGCACACATACACTATATCCATTCTAACGAAAAGTCACTGAGGTATGCACTTACATTAGCCTTCCCAGGTGGCACTAGTGGTAAAGAACCCGCTTGTCAATGCAGGAGATCTAAGAGACGCAGGTTCAATCCCTGAGTTGGGAAGATCCCCTGGAGGAGGGCATGGGAACCCAAGCCAGTATTCTTGCCTCGAGAATCCCATAGACAGAGGACCCTGGTGGGCTACAGTCCATAGAGTCACACAGAGTCAGACACAAATAGAGCAACTTAGCACACATGCACACACATACACTTATATCTGTACTCTTTCATAGATATATTGATATGTGTGATAAATTAATATATATAAACCTTTAATAAATATAGATAATCTAGTTTTAAAAACACTCCTTCTAACTTATGTAAGTTGTCCAGACAGGGTGAATCCAACCCTCTGTGCTCATAACACAGTGCTCATATGTTTTTGAGTACTCATATAGCTGATGCTGCTGCTAAGTCGCTTCAGTCATGTCCAACTCTGTGCGACCCCATAGACAGCAGCCCACCAGGCTCCCTCGTCCCTGAGATTCTCTAGGCAAGAACACTGGAGTGGGTTGCCATTTCCTTCTCCAATGCATGAAAGTGGAAAGTGAAAGGGAAGTTGCTCAGTCGTGTCTGACTCTTAGTGACCCCATGGACTGCAGTCCACCAGGCTCCTCCATACATGGGATTTTCCAGGCAAGAGTACTGGAGTAGGGTGCCATTGCCTTCTCCTACTCATATAGCTACCACATTGAAATGTGCAACTGTACTCAGCAGATGAATAATAGTCATTCTGTTTTCAAGGAGGGTTCTGGGAAGTATAAGGCCATAGGTGTTTAAATGGTCATAGTAATCCATTTTGTAATCAACCTTGATTTCAGAAAAAAAGAAATCTTGTAAATCACATTCTCTTCAGCTCTGCATTAGGCTTGCTCTGGTGATTCTAGAGATTGTGGGGTCCAACCGTTTGAGACCCCATAGACTATACAGTCCATGGAATTCTCCAGGCCAGAATACTGGAGTGGGTAGCCTTTCCCTTCTCCAGGGGATTTTCCCAACCCACGGATCGAACCCAGCATTGGAGATAGATTCTTTACCAGCTTAGCCACAAGGGAAGCCGAAGAATACTGAAGTGGGTAGCCTATCCCTTCTCCAGCAGATCTTTCCAAACAGGGTGTCCTGCATTGCAGGTAGATTCTTTACCAACTGAGCTATTAGGGAAGCCCTAATCCTAGAGACAGAGATTGGAAAAACAGCCTGTGAGAGTCTTGGAGTGTCTTTCTTCAAGAACCTGAGGCTTATCTGCATGATATCTATTTCCTCAAATCTGCCTGTTTCTTTTTTCTAAGTCCTAGAATCCTGCCACAATTGTCCTCCTTTTTTCCTCATTATTCACTGACTTTACTAAGTAATCAAGATGTGTGCTCAGTCAGTTCAGTTCAGTCACTCAGTCATGTCTGACTCTTTGCGACCCCATGAATCACAGCATGCTGGGCCTCCCTGTCCATCACCATCTCCCGGAGTTCACTCAAACTCTGGTCTATCGAGTCCGTGATGCCATCCAGCCATCTCATCCTCTGTCGTCCCCTTCTCCTCCTGCCCCCAATCCCTCCCAGCATCAGGGTCTTATCCAGTGAGTCAACTCTTCGCATGAGGTGGCCAAAGTACTGGAGTTTCAGCTTTAGCATCATTCCTTCCAAAGAACACCCAGGGCTGATCTCCTTTAGAATGGCCTGGTTGGATCTCCTTGCAGTCCAAGGGACTTTCAAGAGTCTTCTCCAATACCACAGTTCAAAAGCATCAATTCTCGGTGCTCAGCTTTCTTCACAGTCCAACTCTCGCATCCATACACGACCACTGGAAAAACCACAGCCTTGACTAGACGGACCTTAGTTGGCAAAGTAATGTCTCTGCTTTTCAATATGCTATCTAGGCTGTGTGCTAGGTGTGTGATTAAGATAGGAATCTTGAAGAAAGATTCCTTCTTTTCTTGGTTAAACTTTTAGCAATCTTCCAAACACCTGCTCCTGGCCTTCTCACTCAGAGTAGAAATTCTTCTCTTGAAACTCATAGGTAGCTTATTTCTACTGTTCTTGTTTAAAGAATTGTTATAGGGACCTCCTTGGTGGTCCAGTGATTAAGACTTAATCTTCCAATGCAGGGGGTGTGGGTTTAATCCTTGGTTGGGGAGCTAAGATCCTACATACCTTGTGGACAAAAAAAAAAAACAAAAACAAAAACAAAACAAAACAAAATAGAAGCAATATTATAACAAATTCAATAAAGACTTTAAAAGAATGGTCCATATCAAACAATCTTTAAAAAAAAATAGAGTTTTTACAAATTCTGCATGTGAATCCAAATAACTGTATTACCTCTAGTGCAGTGAGGACAACCTCTGCTGAAATATTGTCTACTAGTGCCTGACCTTGGAGAAGACACTGGCACCCCACTCCAGTACTCTTGCCTGGAAAATGCCATGGATGGAGGAGCCTGGTAGGCTGCAGTCCATGGGGTCGTGAAGAGTTGAACACGACAGAGCGACTTCCCTTTTACTTCTCACTTTCATGTGTTGGAGAAGGAAATGGCAACCCACTCCAGCGTTCTTACCTGGAGAATCCCAGGGACAGGGGAGCCTGGTGGGCTGCCGTCTATGGGGTCGCACAGAGTCAGACACGACTGAAGTGACTTAGCAGTAGCAGTAGTGCCTGACCTTGCAGACTTTTCATAGTTGACAACATTTTCATTTTTCTTCGATGGTTTCCATCTTTCTCTTATAACAAGAACTTATTGGGCTTACAAACAAATTTGTATTCTCCTCTTTGCACAATATTTCTTTAGTTTCCAGTAGAAAACAACCCTTATTATTTTCAAATTTTATAGCAGTAGCCAAAGTCTTCAGCCTCAGCCAGCAAGGTAGTGCAATGGCTTTAAGTTCATTCAGACATTTTAATAATGACCAATACCTTCCAACTAAGAAAAGTCCTACTGCTTCAGAAATTGGGTTTCCATGCAGATTGTGTTGAAAATGTTTAGTCTGCAATATTACAGAGAATTTTTCTTGGCTCCCTCTGTTCAATGAAAACAAATAAACAAAGAAAACAACCACGATGCAGAATGTTTTTTATTTTCTGATTGAATAAACAAATTTTCCCTCCAAATCACAACTCTAGTCTTGTCAACTTCCATGCCTTTCAACAGTAAATTTCAATATCATGTTTGTAGTTAATTTTTACTTTTGACTCATCTCTTGGGAGATGATTTTAATTCTAGATAAACTCTGCTTTCATTTTGAGGACAGAGTTTTCAATGAGTCAGAAATAAACCCAACACAATTTCTAGTCCTCTCCAGTCTTCCCAGGAAATAGCTACTATCTGTCCAGTTACTCAAGTCAGAAATCAGCGTCATATTCTTATTGGTCCTTCACTCACTCCGTCATGATTAGTGAAATCTGATGATTCACTTTTGAATAGCCTTTAAATTCATTTCCACATCCACATTTACAACATCACTAACCTATTCCTAGTCACTATTGCCTCTCACCATTACTAATACAATAGTCTCCAGTGGGTCCATCCACATATCTGCTTCTATTCCAAGCAGTTTCTGTTTGAAGAAAAATCCCTTCACATTGGAAAACTGATTATACCAATCCGTTTCTCGTAAAGTCAAGATCAAAATCATTATTAAGACCCTCATGACCCTGCATGGTCTGACATCTATCTACCCCTTCAGTCACCTTTCACTCCCAGCACCACCTCACTGAAAGCACTTCAGCCACATTTCTTCCTTTTGTTCCCAGAAAAGTCTATACTACTTCACCTAATCATTCTTCAGATTCCAGCTTTGTTGACCATCCTGTGTATATTAAACTATCAAACTCCTCTACTTCTTCAGTTGTAGCTGTTCATTTCAGTTCAGCTGCTCAGTTGTGTCCGACTCTTTGTGACCCCATGGAGTGCAGCACGATAGGCTTCCCTGTCCATCACCAACTCCTGGAGCTTGCTCAGACTCATGTCCATCAAATCGGTGATGCCATCCAACCATGTCATCCTCTGTCGTCCCCTTCTCCTCCTGCATCAGGGTCTTTTCAAATGAGTCAGCTCTTCATATCAGGTGGCCAAAGTATTGGAGCTTCAGCTTCAGCATCAGTCCTTCCAGTGAATATTCAGGACTGATTTCCCTTATGGTGGACAGGTTGGATCTCCTTGCAGTCCAAGAGATGCTCAAGAGTCTTCTCCAACACCACAGTTCAAAAGCATCAATTCTTTGGTGTTCAGCTTTTTTTATAGTCCAACTCTCACATCCAAACCTGATGACTGGAAAAATCATAGCTTTGACTAGACGGACCTTTGTTGACAAAGTAATATCTCTCTCTTTTAATATGCTGTCTAGGTTGGTCATAGCTTTTTTCCCCCAGGTGCGAGCATCTTTTAATTTCATGGCTACAGTCACCATCTGCAGTGATTTTTGTAGCAATTAGAACATTGATAATTTAACATCTGTATGACTGATTATTCAATAGCATTTGTCATCTTCCTTCTACAAAAGCTAAATGCAGACAGAAACCCAGTTTGCTTTTTCTCTCAGGTCTGTCATGAGTATCTAGCACAGGATATAGACACATAGTATTAGCTCATCAACCATTTGTTGAATGAATGAATGAAAAAATGATCTGGCAACCTTAAATAAAAGCTTAGTCTCACAATATTTCCTTAAAAATTCTCGAGTCTCAGTATCTTACTAAAGCATGTTCTTAAATATCATTTTTTTTCACTTTCCATGTTTCTTATACCTCTTGGTTATCTGTTTCTTTTCTCTTTCCTCTCTTCATTCCCAAGAGAAATCCTGTGATTTAATTAACACAAATCCCACTATCTTTTTCTTCTGTAGCTTTCTCTTGTACTCACTATTAGGATAAGTATGGGGGTCTTTGGTTAGTAGATAGTTCTTAAAGAAATAAGTGAGGACTGGGAAATAATAACAGTTAAGTGCTGCACTAAATATGCCAACAAATTTGGAACACTCAGCAGTGGCCACAGGACTGGAAAAGGTCAGTTTTCATTCCAATTCCAAAGAAAGGCAATGCCAAAGAATGCTCAAACTACCACACAATTGCACTCATCTTACATGCTAATAAAGTAATGCTCAAAATTCTCCAAGCCAGGCTTCAGCAATACGTGAACCATGAACTTCCTGATGTTCAAGCTGGTTTTAGGAAAGGCAGAGGAACCGGAGATCAAATTGCCAACATCCGCTGGATCATGGAAAAAGCAAGAAAGTGCCAGAAAAACATGTATTTCTGCTTTGTTGACTATGCCAAAGCCTTTGACTGTGTGGATCACAATCAACTGTGGAAAATTCTGAAAGAGATGGGAATACCAGACCACCTGACCTGCCTCTTGAGAAATCTGTATGCAGGTCAGGAAGCAACAGTTAGAACTGGACATGGAACAACAGACTGGTTCCAAATAGGTAAAGGAGTGTGTCAAGGCTGTATATTGTCACCCTGCTTATTTATCTTCTATGCAGAGTACATCATGAGAAGCGCTGGGCTGGAAGAAGCACAGGCTGGAGTCAAGATTGCTGCGAGAAGTATCAAGAATCTGAGATATGCAGATGATATCACCCTTATGGCAGAAAGTGAAGAACTAAAGAGCCTCTCAATGAAAGTGAAAGAGGAGAGTGAAAAAGTTTGCTTAAAGCTCAACATTCAGAAAATGAAGATCATGGCATCCGGTCCCATCGCTTCATGGGAAATAGATGGGGAAACAGTGGAAACAGTGTCAGACTTTATTTTTTGGGCTCCAAAAATCACTGCAGATGGTGATTGCAGCCATGAAATTAAAAGACACTCCTTGGAAGAAAAGTTATGACCAACCGAGATAGCATATTGAAAATCAGAGACATTACTTTGCCAACTAAGGTCCGTCTAGTCAAGGCTGTGGTTTTTCATGTGGTCATGTATGGATGTGAGAGTTGGACTCTGAAGAAGGCCGAGCACCAGAGAATTGATGCTTTTGAACTGTGGTGTTGGAGAAGACTCTTGAGAGTCCCTTGGACTGCAAGGAGATCCAACTAGTCCATTCTGAAGGAGATCAGCCCTGGGATTTCTTTGGAAGGAATGATGCTAAAGCTGAAACTCCAGCACTTTGGCCACCTCGTGCGAACAGTTGACTCATTGGAAAAGACTCTGATGCTGGGAGGGATTGGCGGTAGGAGGAGAAGGGGACGACAGAGGATGAGATGTCTGGAAGGCATCACTGACTCAATGGACGTGAGTCTGAGTGAACTCTGGGAGTTGGTGATGGACAGGGAGGCCTGGCGTGCTGCGATTCATGGGGTTGCAAAGAGTCAGAGACGACTGAGTGATTGAACTGAACTGAACTGAACATCTGTTGAGGGCTTCTTAATGTATCAGGTGCTGACTTCAATACTTTACATGGATTGGCTCACTTAAACTTCAGAAACACCATTATGTAAGGTCTGAAGCAATTCTCATTTTATTTAGGTAAGATATGAGGCACGAAGGAGTTTGTAATCTATCAAGACCAGAGGAATGATAAATGGTTGAGCCCTGTCTAAACTTAGACATTTTTGAGTCCTGTCTATCACCAAGCAGTATGCTGCCATCTCCCAAAGGTAACAAAATAATTCTCAGTGGTGAAGAGTCTGGAAAGGACTGTAAAAAACCCATGTATTTTATACTGTTTTGTGTCTGCCACACACACATATGCCCACCCAGTATCTAGCATAAGCTCTAAGATATGGCCAACAAAATATCAGTAGAATGAACTAATGAATGAAAGAATTGATTATCCAATATACTAGTCCATCAAGTGGTATGACTTAAGGTGTTGAAGTAACAAAAGGATAGGTAAGCAGCATATGTTAAGAAGAATCATCTGTAGGGCAAATTGCAGGGGACAGTCTTGAAAAACTCCAGTAACTAGACACCTACAATAAATTACATATGAAGTGGTAAGGTAGATGCTTTTAACAAATTTCTTGAGTGTGAAGTACTTTTCCTTTTTCTCCTTCCACCGCATATCTGTAGAAGGACAGATAAGGCAGATAACGAGAAAGGGAAAGCAATTCACATCTATAAATTTTTTAAATACATTATGGTCCAGAATAAAAAAAAAATTCTCTCCAAAACCAGACCAGCTTATGCCTCAACAGAATTTATTTCCCATTTAATGTCTCATAGGGATTATATTAACCTCTTTCATTGCAGTTTTAGTGATAAGGAAGGAATGCAAACTGTTTCCTAAAGGGCCTTTTCCTTTTACCATCTCTATTACCATTTTTCTCTTCCCAAACCACATTAGATTTAGCCTCAGGGTTCTAAATGTTACTATAGTAGACAGAACTCTGTCTTCCTCCTCTTTTGCCAAAGATGTGCACATCCCAATGCTCAGAATGTCAATGTTACTTTACTTGACATAAGAGACTTTGCAAATGTGGTTAAGGATCTTGTGATAAGGGAGAGTATCCTGGATTATCTGAATGGGTGCAGAATACTCATAGGGATTCTTATAAGAGAGGCAGGGATGTCAGAGTCAGCGATAGTTTTGGAAGATAGAAGAGGGACCATGAACCAAAAAGTGCAGGAGGCTTCTAGAAGCTGGAAAAGGCAAGGAAACAGATTCCTCTCTAGAGCCTCCAGAAAATGTGCAGCTCCTATGACACCTGGTTTCTAAGATTTCTGACCCCCCCATAATGTAACAGTCACCCTAAGCTGCTATGTTTGTGACAATTTGCTACAGCAGTGATAGGAATGTAATATCCCTATAGTATGCCCATAATTTTTTTTAAGGTTGGCAAAAGAGCAAAGCACTGATATTGATTCACCTCAAAGAGTCAATTATTTTGCTATTGCTGAGGACAGAGACAAAGTAATTCTTGCAGCATTGTAAAGTTAAGGTCATTCAGTTTTGTTTTGTTTTCAGAGATGCTCTAAGTGTCTTCAATAAAGTATCTTAGTTTTTCAAAACTAGGTTGCCTCTGGAGGAGTAAAAGATTGATAGAGGGAGAAGGGAGAAGGCAATGTATGTGTAAAAATATGTAGACATTGATTTATATATGTGCTTAATCTATAAAGTACCAATTTTTATTCCATTGTTTAAGGTTATCAGAGGGAAAAAACCAATAGCTCCTGAGAGTTAATCACATAAATCCAAGCATATATATATCATTTTGATATATAAACTTGACTATATAAAAAGCATTCCAGAATTATATTGTTCAAAAAAAGTTTTCTAACAAGTTAGAAGCAATGTTTATATTTTACTCTGGGTTAATTACTCCATTTATCCATATCCTAAACCATAATTTACATTTAAAACAGTATATTTGAATACAATACAAATAGTCTATACAAATATTGGTACAATTTGTACAGTATGAATATTCTGTACGATTCTATACACATTGACTGTACACTATAGTTCAGTCTTTCCTTAATTTCCTCATAACCTGAAACTCAATTTCTCTATTGTATCCAACTAGTACATGTTTATTTTTTTCCATTTATTGTATATCTATGCTATGTACCTATTGGTCAGAAGCTTTCCAAGGCTGACTAAATTTATATTTAAATATCAGTAGAGAGAATTCATACCTTGGTATAATCTCATACTTAAATATAACAGACTGGGAAGAAAACCTGTGTTATTACTGATGCTATGTAGATAAACCAGGAATAATTCCAAATCCGCTTGTGACTGTGCCTCTTAAATGATGTGTGATTAACAAGTTTTAGTCCTCAAAGTAATTTAAGAAAAAAATACCTTCTACCTGCCAGACATCCTTCTCTCCTCTATCGCACTTCTTACTCAGGGAGAATTTTCACAACCCAAACAGAGTTTTGCTTTCCCAGTAGCTGTGAAGTGTAAACTGACAGGCTGCAATCTCACTAGATGATGCCAAGAGAATCTGTTATGTCTGTCTGATTGCGTGAAAACATAGTCCTGGTGAGTCTCTCCAGTCATAGGCTTAGATAATACTTCTAGAATCTAGACTCTAAAAGAAGAAGTCATATGACATTTAAAATGTCATAGACAAATGAGCTTTTTCCCTCATCTCAGTAACTTATTGGCCTTGCCACCATTTTTTAAATTAAAGACTACTTTTTTTGTCTGAATTAAATTCTTCTTACATTAAGGATGAACATTAAAACTCCATGAAAACAGAAAATTGGTGGTTACCCTTCCTTTTACTTACTTGTCCTTATATCAGTCATCTCTTTGCAGTTGAACTTCATCATGTCAAACAGTTCATTTAAGTGGTGGTGACCACTGACCCTTGTAATTCATTCCACAGTCTTTTGCAGTTTCACACTGTTTCATTAGGTTCAGTTATAGCCTGTTTCATGACCAGACTGCAATTTGCTCATTTTCTACTTAGCTTCATTATAGGCAATCATTTAAGAAACTCAAAGAGTTGTCAAATGGAGAGATTCAGCAACCTTTAGAGTTACTGTGCCTTTGGGTATACTTTGGGTAGATAACACTCCAGAAACAGTCTGGACTTGTTCTTAAGCAACCTCAGATGTGTACTGTAATTTCTATGGTTTCTATTGTCAAGAGTTTGAGGGAGCCTAATTAATCGCTCTTCCCATCTTTCAGAACTTAACCAATTTGTCAGACAAGGGGCCAGTAAATATTAAAATAGGCTCAGAATTTTTCCAATAAAGCTGGATTGAAGAGTATAGCAGAGTCTATCTTTATTTTGATCTTAGAATTTGAGATCTTCAAGTCTCTGATCTGTCTCATCACAGCTGGATATTCTGGACCTGAAAGAAGCCCTGCTTCTTCAGCTTACTCCATGGAATTTACAAGTGCAAGCATTAGCTTTGCCCGCACATAGCTCTCTCCAAAAAGTGAAAGAATTGGGTTCATGCTGCTTAAATCATAATGGTTCAGTCCTAACCCCATAATTATTTGATTCAGAAAAGTACAGACTTTAATCGGAATGATCATTTCTTCTATCATAGGGAGAACTCAAAGCTGAAATAATGTGGAAATATGAAAAAAAGTGCTCCTTCCTAGGAAGTGGAGTGAAATTCCTTTGTAGAAAAATGAACATTGAGAGATAGTTCCCTGCACCCAGAATAACCTAACTTGCCAGGTATATGACAGCCTGAATTCTAAGTATTTCTATTAAGCTATTAATGAGTGCTGAAGAATTGATGTTTTTGTACTGCAGTTTGAGGGAAGACTCTTGAAATTCCTTTGGAAAGAAAGGAGATCAAACCAGTCAATCCTAAAGGAAATCCACTCTGAATATTCATTGGAAGGACTGGTGCTGAAGCTGAAGCTCCAATACTTTGGCAACTTGATGCGAAGAGTCAACTCATTGGTAAAGACCCTGTTGCTGGGCAAGAGGAGAAGAGGGTGACAGAGGATGAGATGGTTGGATGGCATCACTGACTCAATGTATATGAATCTGAGCAAACTCAGGGATTAGTGAAGGACAGGAAAGCCTGGCATGCTGCAGTTCATGAAGTAACAAAGAGTTGAACTTGACTTCAGACACGACTTAGTGGCTGAACAATAGCAACAATTTACAACTTGGACTCAGCAAGTTCAGTTCAGTTCAGTTCAGTCGCTCAGTCGTGTCTGACTCTTTGAGACTCCATGAATTGCAGCATGCCAGGCCTCCCTGTCCATCACCAACTCCCGGAGTTCACTCAGACTCACGTTTATCGAGTCAGTGATGCCATCCAGCCATCTCATCCTGTCGTCCCCTTCTCCTCCTGCCCCCAATCCCTCCCAGCATCAAAGTCTTTTCCAATGAATCAACTCTTCACATGAGGTGGCTAAAGTACTGGAGTTTCAGCTTTAGCATCATTCCTTCCAAAGAAATCCCAGGGCTGATCTCCTTCCGAATGGACTGGTTGGATCTCCTTGCAGTCCAAGGGATTCTCAAGAGTCTTCTCCAACACCACAGTTCAAACACATCAATTCTTCGGCACTCAGCGTTCTTCACAGTCCAACTCTCACATCCATACATGACCACTGGAAAAACCATAGCCTTGATTAGACGAACCTTAGTCAGCAAAGTAATGTCTCTGCTTTTGAATATGCTATCTATGTTGGTCATAACTTTTCTTCCAAGGAGTAAGCGTCTTTTAATTTCATGGCTGCAGTCACCATCTTCAGTGATTTTGGAGCCCCCCAAAATAAAGTCTGACACTGTTTCCACTGTTTCCCCATCTATTTCCCATGAAGGGATGGGACCAGATGCCATGATCTTCATTTTCTGAATGTTAAGCCAACTTTTTCACTCTCCACTTTTCACTTTCATCAAGAGGCTTTTTAGTTCCTCTTCACTTTCTGCCACAAGAGTGGTGTCATCTGCATATCTGAGGTTATTGATATTTCTCCCAGCAATCTTGATTCCAGCTTGTGTTTCTTCCAGTCCAGTGTTTCTCATGATATTCTCTGCATAGAAGTTAAATAAGCAGGGTGACAATATACAGCCTTGACGTACTCCTTTTCCTATTTGGAACTAGTCTGTTGTTCCATGTCCAGTTCTAACTGTTGCTTCCTGACCTGCCTACAGATTTCTCAAGAGGCAGGTCAGGTGGTCTGGTACTCACATCTCTTTCAGAATTTTCCACAGTTTATTGTGATCCACACAGTCAAAGGCTTTGGCATAGTCAACAAAGCAGAAATACATGTTTTTCTGGAATTCTCTTGCTTTTTCCATGATCCAGCGGATGTTGACAATTTGATCTCTGGTTCCTCTGCCTTTCCTAAAACCAACTTGAACATCAGGAAGTTCACGGTTCACATATTGCTGAAGCCTGGCTTGGAGAATTTTGAGCATTACTTTATTAGCATGTGAGATGAGTGCAATTGTGTGGTAGTTTGAGCATTCTTTGGCATTGCATTTCTTTGGGATTGGAATGAAAACTGACCTTTTCCAGTTCTGTGGCCACTACTGGGTGTTCCAAATTTGCTGGCATATTGAGTGCAGCACTTTCACAGCATCATCTTTCAGGATTTGAAATAGCTCAATTGGAATTCCATCACCTCCGCTAGCTTTGTTCGTAGTGATGCTTTCTAAGGCCCACTTGACTTCACATTCCAGGATGTCTGGCTCTAGATGCGTGATCACACCATCATGTTTATCTTGGTCGTGAAGATCTTTTTTGTACAGTTCTTCTGTGTATCTTGCCACCTCTTCTTAATATCTTCTGCTTCTGTTAGGTCCATACCATTTCTGTCCTTCATCGAGCCCATCTTTGCATGAAATGTTCCCTTGGTGTCTCTGATTTTCTTGAAGAGATCTCTAGTCCTTCCCATTCTGTTCTTTTCCTCCATTTCTTTGCACTGATCACTGAAGAAGGCTTTCCTATCTCTTCTTGCTATTCTTTGCAAAGATTACCTTAAATCCCAAACGCTACCTTTTAATTAGAACATTGAATAAATGTTAAGTGTCTAAACTCTTGTTTTTTCATCTGTCATAGGGCAATGATAACAGTACCTACTTCACAGGGTTGATGTGGATATTGAGAAATTACATGTAAAACACTATGGAAAGTGCCTGACCTATGGAAAGGTCCTTCCAGAATGATGAATATTACAGTAATTGTGATTATATTATCACTATTATACCCTCAAATGAATTTCTTTTTGAACTGAACTTGCTTATATATTCACATGCATATTAATGGTGGCTATGCACTTATCGAAATCAGTTTAACTATAACCCAGGATCAGCAAACACAGCCAATAGACCAAATTCAGCCCATACCCCTCTTCTTTTTCTTTTTCTTATAAGCAAATTTATATTGGAACATAGACCCATTTATTCATTTTTATGTTGATTATGGCTGCTTTGGAATAACATTGGCAGGGTTGAGTGGTTGAGACAGATATGAGACTGTGAGACTGAACACCAACCAGCTCACAAAGCCAAAGATATACACTTTTAACCCCAAACAAGAAAATGTTTGGCAATCACTCCTAACCTTTTTCAGGAATATAGGCTTCCCTGGTGGCTCAGATGGTAAAGGATCCACCTGCTGTGTGGGAGACCTGGATTCAGTCCCTGGGTTGGGAAGATTCCCTGGAGGAGGGCATGGCAACCCACTCCAATATTCTTGCCTAAAGAATCCCCATGGACAGAGGAGTCTGGCAGACAACAGTCCATGGGGTACAAAGAATCAGACACGACTGAGCGACTAAGCACAGTAGAGCACAGCACATGTGAAACATTTAAGATGGGCCCAACTTGGGTAGTAAGAAACACTTTGGCAATTCAAAATTAGAGCATCAATACATTTTGAAAAAGGTAATGGTTAAAAACATGAAAATGCCTCTGATTTGGGTTTGCGAGACAGTCAAGACTGAAAACTTTGCTGGGATAACTTTGAAATAATACTGCATTTGGCTCCTCCAACCAGACACAAATAGGCCTGTTTTTGTTTTATATTATTGTTTCTTAATAAAGCAAATCAGTCCTTTTCACCTTTACTAGTTCTCTTCTCTATTTGGGATTGTCATTCTTTTTCTAATACTTTAAGGTACATACCAACTTCTCTATTTTTCATCTTTCTTTATTAATAACAATTGTGAGGATACTGTGAAGGTACAATTTTTCCTCAATCCTGCTTTCTTCTATAACCCCTACATTCAGTTATAAAGTATTATCCTTTTCACTGATTTTTAGTTTTTAATTTTATTTTTCTGTTTCCGTAGGTTCAAGAGTTGGGTATGCTTAACACCCAAATAATTATGATAAACTTAAAATTCTTTCTAGTTTATATTATGAGAATGTGATATATAAATATTTCACTTTTGGATGTTCATTTTGGCTACGTGCATGATTTTTAAAAATTTCTATTGATATATAGTAAAGATTATTCTCTATTTGGTGATGTTAAGCCTCTTTCCATATATAGCCATAGTTATGTAATCAGATATACCAGTTGCATCATAGCAACTGTATAGTTTTACCTGTTTTTTGTGTACTATCTCAGTTCAATTTCAAAATGGGTATATTGAAATCTTTCACTTGTACTAAAAGAAAGGGGAAAAAACAGCACAATATGACCTCATTCAGCATATGTAAATTTATCCTTAGATATGTGTAAAATTTCTTATTCCCAGGTGTTACTGCCATTCTGCCTGCCATCGCTATCCATTCTTATTTCTACCAAATCAGGGTTTCTACTTCCTGTTTTTTAAAGTTGATATATGAAAGAGTACATCTATTGATTGGCCCTGTAAGTATTTGATGAATTCCTTAGATCTAATAGTAGCTTCTTTAGCATGGTTGTTTTTCAGGATAGTAACAAAGAAGCACAAAGCAACGTCTCTTTGACTGTACCTGCTTTGAGTCGGTGCCCAACCTATGCTAGCTGCCTCATCTTTCAGTTGTGAGATGTTAAAGTTTATCTCTAAGAAGTGATTCCATATACTGGACACTAGATGGGGCTAAAACCTCACCTAATGCTTCTATGGCACACTGATTTGGGTTTTGTCCAAAATAAACTCTGATTTAGGCTGTTTCTTACTGAGCCACTTTCTTGATCCTCATATACAGACCACAGTCCAGAGTATTTGCTTTTTTGCACACAGTCTTCAATGTTTCTGTAAAAAATTAGGAAGGAGAAAGAGACGCAAGGCATTTCAATGTGTTGACTGTTGGCTGCATGACAGACTTTGTTCTACATAAACTACAAGATTAAAAATTTAAAAAAGACTGTGTGCCTATAGAAAAAAACAACCATAAAGGAAATACAATTTTTATGAAGCACTAGTCCAATAGCCCGCTTCTCAATGTTTCTTAGAAGATAAAATGGAGACCAAAACAACTGTTCTGTCCAGACTGGTTGTAAACCGAGGCAAAATAAATCTGACACTTCAAAATCAATCCCACAAAATAACATGGAAAAAACCAAATCTTTAACATTCAATTTAAGTATCTAAATAAATGGAAAGTCCAAGTGTTTTGACAAACACAACAGGTTTTATATTGATGAAATGAAGTTGGTTAGTTTTTCTAAGCTGCTTCTTTATGGTAGGCTAATCTAATTGTTCTCTGAGGGAAGACGTTAGGAGCTACAACTGTGATAGTTGTAAAAAAAAAAAAAACTTGACTAGCCCCTAATGTTGTAATCTAGTAATTTATATGTTTGAATTGAAGTTTTGGTAGCTTTAGATGTTTAGTTCAAAATAATATTTAAAATATGGACAGTGAGGTATAGTCTAACCAATGAAAATATTAGCAAGCAAAACTAGGGAGTGACTGAATGCACCTTCCACATATAAATAGTGTCTAAGACTTACGGACAAAGCCCTCATTCACCGAGAACATTCACTCCAGAAATATGGAAGCTGTATCCAATGAGCTGAGATTAAAGTCTTAAACATATTACTGCTCACTTACCTCTGTATATGGCAACTGGCAGGACTGCATATTCATATAAGAAATCTTAGATTTATCTTTGTACAATACTAAATTTTACAAGTTTATCTGCAGTCCACTTATCTTTTCTATTATGGCTCCTTCCAGGAAAACTGATACTCTCCTTCGGTAGTCTCAGGAATATTTTCAACATAATCATTTAAGAAAAAAGAATTGCTTTGAGCATTAAAAATGCATACATTGTTCTGTCCTGTTTATGAAATGGTGTTTGAAGTATTTGATTCTTGGTTGAAGGTAAAAGATAGCCACACAGGTTTGAAGGGAGTTGTTATCTTCAGAAGTCTTTTTGTAAATCACTCTTCTGAAAGATAACTTCTTTGGAGAATTTATCTAAACTTTCAAGAAACTGTTCAGAAACTTTTGCATAAGGAGCTAGACTGGTTGTTTTATAATCTCTGATTCTATGCTTGATATCAGATTCAGCTTACTTCTCTTTTTCCTCTTCACTAGTGGAAATAGTATCCAACTCATGGCAGATGGAGCTTATGGTGGAAACTGTAAATTGATCTACTTTCTGTAGATCAATAAGCACACTGCAATATGTATTAGGATGAACACTTAAAAGGTCTCTTTAGTCAATGATTGATTCCTTTGCTAACACTGATATCCCACTGTGGCAAACAGTACTGGGGCGTCTCTCACTCCAGCCAGAGTCCACATCTGTCATTTTCAATGTTATTCTGGCATCTACCGGCTACCTTCTTCAAATGCTCCCAAGCCTCAAGTGAACTGTGACGTTGGAAGCTCTGTTGAAGTTCATCATGAATTGTTTCAGAAACAAGGGCTAAAATCTTATTCTAGCTTTCTTGTTTTCAAGAATATTTGATCAACCAAGCCATATCAAGTCAATGTATTTTTAAAAGTTATGTTTATTGGCACCTCACTCCAGTTCTCTTGCCTGGAAAATCCCATGGGCGGAGGAGTCTGGTGGGCTGCGGTCCACGGGGTCGAGAAGAGTAGGATACAACTGAGCGACTTCACTTTCACTTTTCACTTTCATGCATTGGAGAAGGAAATGGCAACCCACTCTAGTGTTCTTGCCTGGAGAATCCAGGGACGGAGGAGGCTGGTGGGCTGCCGTCTATGGGGTCGCACAGAGTCGGACACGACTGAAGTGACTTAGCATAGCATAGACTTTCTGATAAAACTACTTTCTTTAGTTAAGTGAACTTTGCAACCTTTGCGCTTGTGCTAAGCTGCTTCAGTCCTGTCTAACTCTTTACCACCTCATGGACTGCAGCCCACGAGGTTCCTCTGTCCAGGGGATTCTCCAGGCAGGAATACCGGAGTGGGCTGCCATGCCTTCCTCTAGGGGATCTTCCCAAGCCAGGGATCGAACCCAGCTCTCCTCACTGCAAGCCGATTCTTTACTGCTGACTCACCGGGGAAGCCCTGACCACCTTTAACTAGCCGCAATAACTCAACTATCCCAAAAAATATTTCAGAGGACAATTTTCTGCTTAATCCCAGACCCAGCAATGAAAACGTCTCCTTCCAAATACATCCAGAAACGATCTTAAATCTTTCAGTGCTCTGTCTATGGTGCATATCGCCAACGTCATGGGAGCCCAGCACTTAGAACGCTTGTCTACATCGTCCTTTCCAGATCTCTCTGGTTGATGAAGGAGTGATAGCGAACGTAAATATCCTCTTCAATGAGAATGAAAATCCATGGTGTCAAAA
This sequence comes from Ovis canadensis, assembly GCF_042477335.2. Taxonomy (NCBI): domain Eukaryota; kingdom Metazoa; phylum Chordata; class Mammalia; order Artiodactyla; family Bovidae; genus Ovis; species Ovis canadensis. Next base: position 148,426,376 of record NC_091246.1, on the reverse strand, counting down.
GTAACTCAGTAATTCTTTATCACTCCGCCATATGTGAGCCAGCGATAGTACCTTGCATTTGGAAAGAGTCTCTGGTAATACAGCTTAAGCAGCTGCGGCAGCTGAGGCACATCCCGTTCTTCCACAGAACGCTGAACTAGTCCCAGGCCCCGTCGCACAGAGAACTGGCAGGAACCTCACAAGGCCGACTTCGCCCACTGCGCAGGCGCGTCGCAGCCTCGGCGACTGTCTGAAGCAGTTACTGAGAATTGTTATTTCCCGCTTGGGAGATGGCCTGGCGACTGGAGGCTCTGCGGCATCTCTGCTCATTCACTAGACAGTGGGTCCCACGCTCAGTTGGAAGGAAGGAGGCCATGCCTGTTGCAGAAAGAAGTTACTCTGAGAGAAGGTGAGCCCTTGAGCATGTTGAAGATCAGCCCCGTGAAGAGAAATGTAGGGCCATGCGTGTAGGAAGGGGCAGGAGCTTACAGGTCCTCCCAACTCTTTTTCCTCTTCCTGAATCTCTATTCGGTTCACCATCCCGGAAGCTCCCAGAGCGATTTATCATACACTTGCTTTCTTACTGTAATAACTTGTGTATGCCTAAGGGTGAGGAGGTTGAAACAGAGGGGAAAGGATCAAATTTATTTGCCCCTCAACCGAGGTGGAACTTTTGTCAGGAGTCTGAGCTGCGCAGAGTATGAATTAACGTGAGATGGGGTTCACAATTTACTTATTAGTCTCGAAACCTCATGGCCGAAATGGCTTAGAAATTGATGAAAATAAGACATGGTTTCTCTCTGAGTAAACTTCAGTCGATTCTTTCAGACCTAAATTTCAAAACAGTGAGGCAAAGAAACCAGCCAATTGGTACTTGACTCTACTTCATTTCCTGTCTGAAACAATGCAAAAATTTAGCATTACTCCCATTTTAGGGAGAGGATTTGACTTAAGAATATTTTTCCCTATCCTGAGACCATAAATATATGCTCCTATATTTTCTTGAAGAATAAGGTCTTTCTTCATTAGCCTGAACTGCTTTTTTTTTTCCTTTGTCTATTAAAAAAAAAAGAAAAAAAAAGAACTTACTGGGGGAGAAGGCATGAAAGGGCTTGCGTACCATTGAAGACACGATATATTAAACTATTCATATTTCAGGAAGATAGTGATGTTAAATTAAAAAGAAATGAAAGGAATGGCAGCAAACAGAAAAAAAGCTGAAGGATGAGTGAATGATATCTCCATGACTTATTTATTTTAAACTAGAGCTTTCTACCTTTTAACTCAGTTCATGCATTTTGTCCACCATCATCCCATCACCCTTGCTCCACCTCTGGCAACCACCAATCTTTTTCTCTGTATCAATAAGCTTGTTTTTGTTGTGGTTTTGTTTTTATTTTTTTTCCCAATGTCATTCTTCTCTTTTCTTAGAATAATGCATATTTGTAGGCATCGCACAGAGTCAGACACGACTGAAGCGACTTAGCATGCTTGCCTACATTGGAGAAGGAAATGGCAACCCACTCCAGTATTCTTGACTGGAGAATCCCAGCGACAGAGGAGCCTGGTGGGCTGCTGTCTGCGGGGTCGCACAGAGTCGGACATGACTGAAGTGACTTAGCAGCAGCAGCAGCAGCAGTAGATGAATAGCTTTATTGTCCTGTCCTGTGGAATTTAAGAAGTCCAGTAGCCTTTTGTTATTTTATATGGTCTTTATCTTCAGTTCAAACTGGCTGTGTTTCTGCTTATATACTCTCATAATGTCTTTAATCCTCGAGTAGGAAATGGAAATCCACTCCAGTTTTTTTGCCTGGAAAATCCTATGGACAGAGGAGCCCAGCAGTCTACAATCCATAGGCAAAAGAGTCGGAGACCACTGAAGCGACGGCATGCGGGCATGCGATATCTCTATCAAGTGATAGTCCAGCCGTATCCTTGGTGTTGTCTTCTGAATACACTTGCTCAGTTTTTGAAATATGAACAGGCTGAGAATTTTCCAAATCTTATAAAATCTGGTTTTTCTTTGTATAACAGTTCTTTCTTCAATTTATCTCTTTTCTTCACTGTTATTAGGAGGCAGGTGGAAACAAGTCTTTCTAAGCAACACTTTGCTTAGAAATGTCCTCAGCTAAATATCCAATATTTATCTAGTCATCATTTGCAAATTATAATTTCCACAAAACACTAAAATATGAATGCAATTCATGCAAGTTCTTTGCCACTTTGTAACAAGTATTACCTTTCCTCTGATTTCTAATAACCTGTTACTCATTTTCATCTGAGACCTCAAAATGGCCTGCCTTTAGTATCCATATTTCTGCCAGGATTCTACTTATGATTATTTATGTATTTTTCTAAGAAGATGAGAAATTTCTGTCCATCTCTGTTTCCTTTTCCCCTGAGTTCCTCAGAATCACTCTGAATGTGATCTCAATTTTTCTAGCATGTACCATAGAACTCCTCAGGTCTTTACCCATTACCCAGATCCAAAGCCACTTCCACAATTTTAGATATTTGTTGTAGTAATACCTCCTTTCTTGGTATCAAAATTTATATTAGCTCAGCCTACCATAGACTTAAACAGTAGGAATTTATTTCTCACAGTTCTGTAGGCTGGGAAGTCTGAGATTAAAGCGCTGGCCCATTTGGTTTTCCCTTGAGTCTGGCTTGTAGATGGCTGCCTTCTTGCTGGGGTCTCATATACAGAGTGAGAGGAAGCGAGCTCTGTGGTATTGATCTCAGGTGGCCTCGGCCTGCAGTGGCTTGAAGCAGGATTTTGGTTCCTGGCCAGAGATTGAAGTCAGGCTGCGGCAGTGAGAGTGCTGAATCCTAGCCACTAGACCAGTGGCCAGTGACAAAACCCCTGGCCCACTGGCTTTGTAGAAATGAATTCCCACAAAGAGACAGAGAGTAGTGAAACAAGTAAAGTGTCTTTGGGGGAAAAAAAAAGAGTATGTGTGAATAGACACACGGTGGTTGTGCTCTTATATCAGGCATTTCTCCTGGGTTTCCTTTGGCCAGTCATCTTGCTTTGCCTGGTTCTGAGTCCACATTTGTCTACGGGTGCATCTCTTAGCCAAGAAGAATTCCAGCAAAGAGGCCTAAGAGTAGGTTGACATCACTTCCTTTTTGACCTTCAAGGAGCCTTTCTGCACATGTATAGTCAAGAAGGTCTCCTTGACCTCAAGGATGAGAAGTATATGGTCTCTGTCCCTTATCTAGGTAGGGCTCAGCCTCTCCTATTAGCCTCCTGCTATTATCTTCATCTTGGAGTATCTGTTCATAGGTGACACACTGCAGCTCCGCAGCCTGGGACTGTCTATCTCCTGCCTCAGTATATCCTCCTGTGTGTGTGTGTGTGTGTGTGTATGTGCATGCGTGGAAGCATACACGTGCACGCTCAGTTGCTCAGTCGTGTCTGACTCTTTGCAACCCCATGGCCTGTAGCCCACCAGGCTCCTCTGTCCATGGGATTTCCCAGGCAAGAATACTGGAGTGGGTTGTCATTCCTTCTCCAGAGGAAGCACCACATGGGAAGCCGATCTCTTTATATAAGAACACTAATTCCATCATGCCCTCCACCTCGTATATGATATATAGGATATTTATGTATATAAATGTATGATATATAATGTATAAATTTGTATGTGATATGTGTTATATTAAGTTTATTAAACAACTTTGAATAAATAATAGGTATATCACATCCATAATGGAATGACATAACATACTAAATGTGTTAAATATTATTTTCTCTGAATTATTTTACAAATACAGTGCAATCTCAAGAAATAATTATGCTGAATCTGTAGTATAATTGAACAGATTCATTAAAAAATTTGTGTTGGAGAAAAAAAAAAACCACTTAGAGATTGCTACATTCACTTTAAGAAGATAAATGAGAATACTGACCAGATATTAAGGCATCTGCAAAGCTATAGCTATAAAGCCAATATTATCTTTATACCCAAAGAGACAAATAGAAGCTCTTTTATTTTGGAATTTGGTTTGCAGGCCTGTCTAGGATGGCATTTGCCTCCTCTCATCCCCTCTCTATACAGTTTCCCTTGCTTCTAGTTTTGTGTTTCTCATTTGGTCCTAAAGTCCTATTATATAGACAGATCTTATGTTATCGATTAAAGTTAGCACTTTAACCTTCTGGGGATATTGGGAAAACTCAGGTTAAGTAATGATCTAGCAAGTGGTTGGGTACCTTTCTCAGTGGGAAGATTTTTCTGTTTCTTCCCCATGTCTTTAGGTATGTCTCTTTATATGTCATTTCCTTGCAAAGAGTTACAGTTTTTTTTTTAACCCCCTTTGTAGGCCTCAATTCAAATAGTGAGTCTGTATTTAGTGTCTACGTCAGTGAGGAATTTTTAATTTCTGCTTCTCCCTATCTGCTCTGCCTGCTGCTGGAGGCAAAGCCTAGGAGATTTGAAGTTTCAACTCTACTTCCTGCTTTACACATCTGATTCCATTTTTGGTTCCATAGATGTTTATCTTATTTTTGAAGATTGCTATGCTTAAAAAAACTTTTTCCTTTCCATGTTTTCTCTGTAATTGAAATTTGTTTAATATGCAGAGACTGTCTCAAAGAGTAAACTGTTTTTTAGTCTCTTTTATCATTAAAAACAAAGCAAAAAATAACTGTAAGAAAAGAGATGCTTTTAAAGTCATATAAAAGAAATTATTTTATCAAAGTCTTAAAATATATAACTGTATTCTAGTTTTCATTCTAAAATCTTCCAGAAGAGTGATGTTTTAAAAATTATTTTCCTAAAATGGTGCAAATTATATTTAATCTACAAGTTGCTAATCATTTAAAGATTTAAATGACATAATCACTAGTCTTTAGAAAAATTGTCCCTTTTTTGTTGTTGATGACATACTAAAAAAAGTAATTGCAAATAATATTAATAAACTTATTTTAGTTGAACTTATTCTCATATATTTATTTTATAAATATGAAACTTAAGGTACTGAGTACACTTTATTTGAGTCTTAATTTAGGCCAGTGTCTTAATCGAGGGTACAGTTTCACTCTGCTGCGCTGTGCTGTGCTTAGTCGCTCAGTCATGTCCTACTCTTTGCGATCTCGTGGACTGTAGCCTGAAGTTTCCTCTGTCCAAAAGGGAATTCTCCAGGCAAGAATACTGCAGTGGGTTTCCCTTGTTAAAAAATAAAATTTTGAAAGTGGATTAAAAATAATGAAGTACTTATAATTTTGCATGAATATTTTGGTGGCGGAGAGATAAACCTATTTTAATATCAATAAGAAACATCTACTGAAAAGTGCCTTTTCAATAATGCTGTAAAATTATTCACTTCTATGAATCATATTTTTCAGATTTTTTTTATCATAAAGACAATTCTCCATTTATTTGTGCCTGATATGGTTATAAAATACTAAGTACATATATTTTTGACAAGTAAGTTGCCAACTTTACTTAATAAAAGGTAGTAATTTAGAAATTAAAGATATGAAAATATATCATCTTACTCCCTATGAGGCAAAATCAAAATAGATTGCTGTATTAAGTTATGGCATCTGAGTGATTTTAGTTCACTTACACTCGAGCAATTAATTAGTTTTGACTTCATGTGTCCTTTAATCCCAACTTTATTCCCTTTATTAATTTAGCAAGTTTAGAATTGCAAGTATTTTAAACCATCTTCAGTAGCCTTTAGCTTAGTGTTTTAATTTACCATTACTCTGGAAGAACAGCTCTGTCAAAAACTGGATGCATACAAATTTGACCAACTTACATAAATAAAATATGAAAAGAATATGGGTTCTGGAATTGGAGAGACCTGAATTTGTTCTCTGGCTTCACCACTTAGTGCCTTTATGACCTTAGGAAAGTTATTTAAGTCTCAGTTTCGTCATCTGTGAAATGCTGGAAATAGCACATAATTCAGAAGTTTGTTGAAGGATAAAATGAGATGATGTAAAACTATTGACCCAACACATACCCCGTAACACACACTTTGTCAGTGATGCTTCTCTCAGATATGAGAGTCCTAAATTATCTATTTAATTCCTTGGAACCAAAGTATCTAAGCAAACTACTGTCTTTAAAAAACACATGTTATGTGTAGTTTTATATATAGTTTTAAAAAGTAATAGCCATTTTCAGTGCTTACTATAAGATCTATATAGTCCTAGTTGTTGGCAGTGCACACTAGAGCTTGAATTTGACTCTGGTAAGAAAGAACATTTATAATGATCCTATTTTACCTAACTCCAAATGGAATTTAGTCAGAGGAATAAGAACCAAGAATGATAAAATAATCAGACACTAAGAAAACTGTTACCCTTACTTTTTGCTCTGTCTCTCTTTCTGGGTTCATATTTTCTCTCATTCCTACTTCTTTTTGGAATCAGCTTCTTTAATATTTCTTCTTGCACATCAGATTTCTTTAAGTTCCTCCGGTAGCTCAGAGACAGCCGTGTAAGACTCTCTCAGTGCAGAGACTGCATTTGCTTGTCTCTCTGGTTAATGGCGCCACATTCCTTGGAGGCATTCCAGTTGACCCATTTGGTTGACTGTCTTCCTAGTTCAGTTGGCTGTGGCAAGTGACAAGGTCGTGGAGTAGGCTACTTATTCAAAAGGAGCTGAGAAGGTACAGGATATAAGGGTGTGGTTTATACAGACTGGAATAGCTTAGTTTCTAGTCACTGGTAAATATTCTTAAGAAAAAAATATCTTCCTGAGAGAAAAAGAGCTTTAAAAAAATAGCATAGTTTGATTGAAATAAGATCACTGTGTCATAGCTGAAAGTTAAAGTGAAATACGCTCAGTCGTGTCCAACTCTTTGTGACCCCATGGATAGTCCATGGAATACTCCAGGCCAGAATACTGGAGTGGGTAGCCTTTCCCTTCTCCAGGGGATCTTCCCAACCCAGGGATTGAACCCAGGTCTCCCACATTGCAGGAAGATTCTTTACCAGCTGAGCCACAAGGGAAACCCAAGAATATTGGAGTGGGTAGCCTATACCTGGGAGAAGGAAATGGCAACCCACTCTAGTATTCTTGCCTGGAGAATCCCATGGAAAGAGGAGCCTGGTGGGCTGCTGTCCATGGGGTCACACAGAGTTGGACATGACTGAAGTGACTTAACATGCATGCATGCATTGGAGAAGGAAATGGCAACCCACTCCAGTGTTCTTGCCTGGAGAATCCCAGGGACAGAGGAGCCTGGTGGGCTGCTGTCCATGGGGTCGCACAGAGGCGGACACGACTGTGTGACTTAGCAGCAGCAGTAGCAGCCTGTCCCTTCTCCAGCGGATTTTCCCAACCCAGGAATCGAACCAGGGTCTCCTACATTTCAGGCAGATTTTTTTACCAACTGGCTATCAGGGAAGCCCATTGACTTATCTAAATTTTCCCACATGAAAATATCTTATTTCAATGCTGTGATAGAAAGAGAAATATTTATGAGAGTTGAGAAACTTTTACATGAAACCAAGAATTCCCTGGCAAAGACTTTTGGCATCTTAATGTTATGGTTGTACAAAAGCTTTTTGAACACTTTTATGGCACTTTTATGAACCACAGTTATTTGTAAACTCATTTACTTCAGTTACCTTGCTAATGTGACCAAGGACACAACATTTGGTTTCATTCTACTCCATTGATACAAATTGTCCCCCAGACCCCAGCCAAATAGAGTCTATTGATCTGAAAGATGAATAGGTGAGACTCTGTATATGTGTATATTTACATATATATGTTTACACAGCAATTCTGAGAAAGGATTTATAGTAGTTCATTCAATATTGCATCAAAAATCATAACTTTGCTAGAAAAGTATTTTCAAATAGGATGCCCTATTAAAAATGGATAAAAGGTACCTCTCTACATTACACACAGACACAAATCAATAGTATTATCTGGAATTTAGATTTAGGAAAAAAGAGTTGAGATATTTAAGGACAAAGGGTAGGTCAGATAGAAGTAGAAACATAATTCGAATTCTTAGCACCAATTCTGAACACTAATTCTATAGTGAGCACAGTGGAATTTAAAACATGGTAATGGACTCAGAGGGTAATTTATTTAAATTAAAAACACATTTCTCAGTATGCTATGGAAAATTAATAATATTTGGTTCACACGGCTGAAAATCATATGTTTTCTTTAACAAAAGTATCTTTAGTAAAGTTCTTATCAGCTAGTACTGAATGCCTCCCATATATAAAATTTTATTTTCTGAGGATAATTAGTGAAAGTTATGATGCCATCCTTTAGAGATTTTAAATGAGGATATTAGATGAAGAAGACATGACTACACATAATTTTAATTCACTGTTACTTTCAGAGTGATGGAAATGTATATACAGTGGAACAATGATATGAAGAAAGGTATGTTGAAAGCATCGGTGTATAAACCACAGAGTGATTCATTTATCTTGTAGGTTCCAGATGTATGAAGACTGGAGGTTTACCACAAATCCTAATATAACCTGGACGAGGTGCAAAGAATGAACCACAGATTTCTTTTCTAAGGAGAGTCAAAACTTCAAGCCACATGCTTGAGGTGTTGAATATTAAATCAGCAATCAGTCAATGGATAAAGGAATCATTTTTTTCTTTCTGTCTTATATAGTAGATTCTTCCTAAGCATCTGAAATGAAGCTTGGTAGACAAGTAACTACATCATACCTTGCACATGCAACATGCTCCTACTCGAGACTCCTTTTTTATGACGGAACTCAATGTTTCCGGCTTTCTCGTTTCTTATTTTTCGTTCCATAGCCCCAGGTTATTCTTGTCTGTGATATTCTGTGATCTCCTTCTTATGGCCTTCTGTTCTAGAAGGCTGTCCTTCTTTTGCCCACTTAGTCTTGGCATTCAGGGTATTCCTTTTGTTTTGTCCTAATGACCTCAGTTCTGCTTAAATTTTTTCCCGGTAGATTCGTGTTTGTCTACATTATTACGTAGATTGTGGCATATAATTTTTCATGCCTTGATTACCTGGCCCAGATTCTCCTCTTTTCTTCTTGTATCTTGCTATAGAAACTTTGGGATTATGTTAGGGATAGGTAATAACTCTCTTGTATTGCTCAAAAATCTGATTTGTTTTTGATTATTTCATCTAAGTTTGCAGAGTTTGAGCAAAGACTTTACTTTTATTCTCAGTGTATCTGCAGAGCCCATTGTGTCTAGTGCTCTCCTTCTCCCACGGGCAGTGGGAAGCATTTTGACTAAGTGATTAGAGGATTAACATGGAGCATATTCAGAAAATACTTCCAGCAGTAGTGCAAGTGAATGCTTTGGTAGAGGATGAAAGACACAAGATGAGTTCCTTGGTACTAGGCTTTCCTCTCATTGCAGGGTGATCTGCTATGCTTAGGTATTTGACTTTAATAGGCTCCATTAAAAATACAGGTATTATTTAGGAGAATAATCCCTTAAGAATTATTTTCACAACCTCTATCGTTATTACATACATTACACATTGTTATATTCTACTGACATTACCATTGAGAGCACACTTGGAATACAGGACAAAGACATGGGAAAATGGGAGGCCCTGCTAGAGGGAAGTGGATGAAAGCATTTTACTAATACCATGCATACAAATTACCAGGACTGGCAACTAGGAGATCTCTGTCCTGATCTTAGATTCACCTCTGACTGTAATTGGCAAACCATTGATTCTCCATGTTTTCAACATTTTCATTTGAAAATAAGAAAAATTAGATTTGACACATGAAGGTGCCTTTCTCAATTATGCAAATTTTGGCAAGGGTGTTAGAGCTTCATGTGTTGCTTTAAATTACTATTATTATTATTTTTTTTACTGAAAATCCGAGTTTATTTATTGCTTAAAAGATTCCTCTGAAATGATACCAATTTATAAATTGTAAAGTGGAAACAGCAAGATATAGAACATCAAAATATTGTAAAACTTTTGAGGTGTGGGAGTTACATTTTTAAAATATCTTTTTAAAAATATGGAATATTGGTAAGAAACAAACAGTGCAAAAATATAGAATCAGCAATTTGGTGGCATTGAATATCCTCAGTCTTTGAATTTCATAGTTTTTCCATTCTCAGATATATTCTCTCTTCAAAATTTCAGTCGACAGTGCTCTCAAATTCTGAACTCATTCCTTTCTAGCCAAATGTTTACAAACCGTATATAATAAGGCACAAATGCGTGATAAGAGTTGAATTTTTTACTCTTCTCAGGAACATTTGCATTTAAGCAGGGTCAAAGCTTAAGCCAAATGACTGATATTAAGTGTGGGCATACCAAGAATTAGCCCAACATTAAAGGAATTTATTTTCTCTCTTAAACAGCATAATCTTCCAGTGCATATGGAATAAAGCATGGTAGCCAATTAACTGTCAAGCATGCTAGGACAATGCTGTACCTAAATTCATTATTCTCATATTTCAGAAAAATTTATATATGAATAATTCATAATACAGAATTTGTTTAAATGCATTTTTCACATCATATTTACAATGATATTTTTAAAATGGGACAAAACACAAAAAATGCACAAAAGATGAAGTAAAATGAATTTTATTTATCTGTGCTTTTTTGAACCTAAGACATATTATTAGACAAATCAGTTTTAAACTTATATGCATTTGCATGCTAAAGGGATGGAAGAAACATTATTTTAAATCAAGGGAGTTAGAGTATATTACACTGATGACCTTAGAGAGTTGGACTGCTTCTAGGACCATGTCATGTCTATGATTTTCAAAGGTGGTATAGAGATCTGAACCTGAGAAAATTGTTTTTCTGAAATGGTAAAGACACCATTTAGAATTAGCCCAATATTAGCCCAATTACCCCAGGATATCGAGAAAGACAGAAAGTGATGGAGAATATTAGAGCAATGATTGCTGGCAATTTTTAATACTTTTATTGTAGATTTATTGGTCTTAGTTTCTATGGCTTGGGAAAGTTAATTTTACTGGTGTTTCCTGTTAATGGCTTCCCTTCATTTTTAGCACATTATTTATACAAAACATCACAAGATAACAATTTGCAAATAGAGTGTTAAAAAGCATAGAGAACTTAATTTGACTTACCTTTGAGATTTATTACCTTGAAAAGAGAGGTTTATGAGAGAAATTCAAGAACTTTATTGTATAACAAATGGAATGAGACTGAGGGTTGAACTGTAAGAATATAAATTAGTTGATTAATATGTAATCCTGTAAACAACATTATGATTCTATCTATGTTAATCTCCCTTAAAAAATAATTTCTACTTGAGAACCTAAGCCTACAAATTTAAAATCCAGTAAAAGCATTGTTCTATCTTTTTAACAAAAATGAATAAACTTTGTTCCAATGGTTAAAAGAAAATTCCACTTAAAAGGGCTGAACTGAGGCTCTGACAGTCAGTTTAATTAAACTCATGTCACCAAGACAGAATGATCATCCCATCCATTCATAATTGTAACTTCCAGTGTAACTACTTACTGTATATAAAGTGTGGACTTCTAATTCAGCTATTTAGGAAGCTGAATTTAATAATCTTTATGTTGGTTTATATGTAACTTTGTATATTTGGTTTAATAGTGTATCAGTTCAGTTCAGTTCAGTCGCTCAGTCGTGTCCGACTCTTTGTGACCCCATGAATTACATCACGCCAGGCCTCCCTGTCCATCACCAACTCTCGGAGTTCACTCAGACACATCCATCGAGTCAGTGACGCCATCCAGCCATCTCATCCTCTGTCATCCCCTTCTCCTCCTGTCCCCAATCCCTCCCAGCATCAGAGTCTTTTCCAGTGAGTCAACTCTTCGCATGAGGTGGCCATAGTACTGGAGTTTCAGCTTTAACATCATTCCTTCCAAAGAAATCCCAGGGCTGATCTCCTTCAGAATGGACTGGTTGGATCTCCTTGCAGTCCAAGGGACTCTCAAGAGTCTTCTCCAACACCACAGTTCAAAAGCATCAATTCTTCTGTGCTCAGCTTTCTTCACAGTCCAACTCTCACATCCATACATGACAACAGGAAAAACCATAGCCTTGACTAGACAGACCTTTGTTGGCAAAGTAATGTCTCTGCTTTTCAATATTGTATCTAGGTTGGTCATAACTTTTCTTCCAAGGAGTAAGCGTCTTTTAATTTCATGGCTGCAGTCACTATCTGCAGTGATTTTGGAGCCCCAAAATAAAGTCTGACACTGTTTCCACTGTTAAATTTGTTATTATCCCATACTCAAAAATCCTAGACATAATTCACAAGTTGAAACTTAAAATGATGTATGCAAAAAGCAATGTCAGTGAGTTTTGAGTTATTTTTCAATTATATTTAAGCTAAAGCTCTTTGACCACACTTCAGCTAATTCTATAATGTTATTTTTAAAGCATCACTGTAATTTGTTCTATTTGAAAATATGAAGACTTTCTGCTAAAATTTGAAACCATTGACGATAGCAAAGGCCAGGCACAAAAACTGTCTTTTTATTGCTGTACTGCTATATTCTTAAAGGCTATTAATTTTAAATGGTTATAAAACAGTGTAAAACTATTATATTTATAAAACATTAAGCCCGATTCCTTTCCCAAAAAGTCTCACCAGTTGCCTGTTTCTGATATTTTAAATATAAATTATTCGAGAACTAGTTCTTTTTGTGGTTTTAAAGTGACTATGCACTCTGAATATGGGATGGCTTCAAAATAAAACAAACTCACGGTGGGCTATGATCTTCAGCCAAGATGGAGTCGCATAACAAGGTATATACTTTCACATGAAAACAGTGTGAAAAACATATATACTTATTTATCTTAATTACTGGATACGAGGTAGTGCAAGGACAGTAAAAGGTTAGTCTTGTAACTGCCTTAACTTACCACCCAAGACTTTCCAAAATTCAGCACAGGAAGGGGGACACCAGCGAGGATCCTAGTAAATTTCTTGAGTTAGGAAATGGAACTTAGTGAAGGCCAAGGTGTTGAAATGTTCCACAGCAGAGTTCTGGAGTGATCAGAGCTCTGCAGAGAGAGAGTCTCTGGAGATCCTGAGGGTGTCATTCACATATTTAGCCAGATAGAAACTACTTGAGGGTAGGAAAAAGATCATCTGAAAGGAGCAGAGGGATCAATTCAGAGAGCTCATATAGGGGCTGGAAAAGTTGGTGTTCCTACAATCCAAAAAACCTCACGTTTTATGGGTCATTGGGTATTTCTTAGTAGCAGGATACTGCTTCAGGAGTAGGGGAAATAGCCTTATATTAATGTTGCTTTATTTCCAGATAATTAATTTTAAAAGTATACCTTGGAAAAAATCAAAGTTCCTGAGAGTTCCCCAGAAAAATCTCAAGAGTATATAGGGGAATACAAATATATAAAGCACCACAAAAGGTTAAATTCACAGTGTCTGGTATACAGTAAAAATTACCAGACCATGCCAAAGAAAAGAAAATTATAACTCATAATGAAGACAAAAAATAAAAGGAATATGCCCAGAACTAACACGATAGAATCTCTTACAAGAACAATTAAAAAGTTATTATAATGTATTCTGTATATCTTTATTGTGTATATTCAAGCTGGAAAAAATCAAGCAGGTGAAGGAATGATATTGTATCTATTTTTTTAAACGCCTAAGAAAACGTCTAGAAATGAAAGAAGATCTATCTTCATGAGAAATACACTGGAAAGTATCCAAAATGAAAATCAGAGAAGTTTTCCTTGGTGGCTCAGTGGTAAAGAATTCACCTGCCAGTGCAGGAAGCCTAGGTTTGATTCCTGGTCCAGGAAGGACCCACACGCAGTGCAGCAATTAAGCCTGTGTGCACAAGTACTGAGCCTGTGATCTAGAGCCCAGAAACTGTAACTACTGGGTTGAGCCCACGTGCCGCAACTCCTAGAGTCTGGTACTCTGAAGCCCGTGCTCCTCCTCAACAGGAGACGCCACGACAATGAGAAGCCTGTGCACTGCAGCTAGAGAGTAGCTCCAGCTCTCTGCAACTACAGAAAAACCTGAGCAGCAGCAAAAACTGAGCACAATTATAAATAAACATAGAAAGTCAGAGAAAAATGACATTAAAAATATGAACAAAGGAGCAGTGGGACAAACCTAAGTGACTTAAGCTATGAAATTGGATCTCAAAGCATAGGAAGTGAGTTGAAAAAAATAGTTGAAGAAATTATGGTCAATTTATTTTCCAAATTTGTTGATAATTTTAAACCAGCAAATTCAAGGATCTCAATGAAATATAAATACAGGAATGCTTAAGAAAACTACACCAAAGCACATTACAGTTCAGTGTCCAATATTAGTCTGGATTATTAGGAAGTCACCTATTGGAATAGTTCACTGCCGTCTTACTCAAGGAAGAAATAATCTTTGAATCATGCATGGTTCCTATGTTAGTACCTCAGTTCAGTTTAGAAAATTTTCAAGAAGACTGTTGGTAGTTTAAATGTAAGGGTCAGGTGCTCTTTTTTGGCAGCACATATACAAAAGCGAGGGTCAGTGGGGATTCTTCATTTTTTGGACATAATGGATGTTGAATTTTTTCCAACTAACTTTGTAGTCCTCATAATAGAGACTTTTTTTCATTTTTAAAAAAAGTAAATTTATTTATTTGTGTTGGGTCTCAGTAGCAGCACACAGGATCTTCTGTTCGGCACATGGGATCTTTCATTGTGGCACATGGGCTTCTATCTAGTTGTGGTGCTTGGGCTTAGTTGCCCCCTGGCATGTGGACCTTAGTTCCCCAACCAGGGATTGAACCCATGTTCTCTGCACTGGAAGGCAGATTCTTAACCACTGGATCACCAAGGAAGTCTTCTTTCACTTTCTACTTTAAGAACTCTGATCTGCAAATTACTTTCCCATCCTAATATCACCTACCTTTCTCTAGCTCTGATTTTACCCTACATTTTAAAATGGGAAAACAAATTTTGCAAGTCCTTACTTCATCTGTCAGTCTTGCATGGCTGATAGAGTTTCGTAGAGTAAATAAACAGCACAGAGTAAGAAATACTGGAGAAAATGTTAATTATTTGAAATATAATTCTACTTAAGTAATTAAGATGAAGGTGTCAGACATAGGTTTGGATGCTGGTTTGGAGACTCTGCTTTGACCATATCATACAGTCAAATGGTTTTCTGATAGGTTTTTTCCCTGAGCATTCTCACATTTGTCATCTCTTTTTCTATTCTAAATCTGTCGTGTCTTGGTAGTCTCTTTGAAAGTATCAGTATAAAGTAAAATTTATGTTCTGATAACAATATTTATTTTGGCAATGGTGACTAGGATACCTATGTATTAAAACATAAGAGGTGAGTGAAATGCTTTTCATATTGGTCAAAGTCTCAGTGAGCTACTCTGCTCACTCAGGAAGGAAACTGTGCTTAATAGAGAGCTGTTGCAAATTAGAGCTGATTACCATAGTTTCATTTTCATAGATAGTCAAGGACAAAGGGATACAACTAATGATATTTACATTTTTTTATGGAGAAAGGTGTGACTTTGGGAAGATTAAATTAATATATATAAATAGAGAACAGGACTTGATTTTCAGAACCTTGGCCTAAGATTTCAGAATTCTTCTTTCCTAGAAAAGACAATATGTTTAGGTAGGACAATAGGTAATTTAATCAAAAAATTCTTAAATATAATGAAAAGGTAGATAGGATCACATGATTACCTCTAAATATCTAAATACTAATAAAATTTGAATCAGTAATAAAAAATAAAATTAAGGTGTGTCAAATTCAAGATATTTCAGCTAAGAAAAAGAATATTATTTGTGACTACTGGTAGGGGTTTTTTATGAGCTCAGGTTTTAAATATGCATTTTTCAAAGATGTAAGAAGTATTCAGTTCAGTTCAGTTCAGTTCAGTCACTCAGTCATGTCCGACTCTTTGCGACCCCATGAATTGCAGCACGCCAGGCCTCCCTACCCATCACCAACTCCCGGAGTTTACCCAAACTCATGTCCATAGAATCGGTGATGCCATCCAACCATCTCATCCTCTGTCGTCCCCTTCTCCTCCTGTCCCCAGTCCTTCCCAGCATCAGGATATGTTCCAATGAGTCAACTCTTCGCATGAGGTGGCCAAAGTATTGGAGTTTCAATCTCAGCATCAGTCCTTCCAACAAACACCCAGGACTGATCTCCTTTAGGATGGACTGGTTGGATCTCCTTGCAGTCCAAGGGACTCTCAAGAGTCTTCTCCAACACCGCAGTTCAAAAGCATCAATTCTTTGGCACTCAGCTTTCTTCACAGTCCAACTGTCACATCCATACATGACCACGGGAAAAACCATAGCCTTGGCTAGACGGACCTTTGTTGGCAAATTAACGTCTCTGCTTTTTAATATGCTATCTAAATTGGTCATAACTTTCCATTACATAACTATAAATAAAAAAAATATCCTACAAGAATGGAGTGAAAAGATATAGATCATTCTTTTCAATTTAGTCGCTCAGTTTTGTCTGACTCTTTACGACCTCATGAATTGCAGCACGCCAGGCCTCCCTGTCAATCACCAACTCCTGGTATTCACCCAGACTCATGTCCATCGAGTTGGTGATGCCACCCAGCCATATCATCCTCTGTCATCCCTTTCTCTTCCTGCCCCCAAACCCTACCAGCATCAGGGTCTTTTCCAATGAGTCAACTCTTCGCATGAGGTGGCCAAAGTACTGGAGTTTCAGCTTTAGCATCATTCCTTCCAAAGAACACACAGGGCTGATCTCCTTCAGAATGGACTGGTTGGATCTCCTTGCAGTCCAAGGAATCTCAAGACTCTCAAGAGTCTTCTCCAACACCACAGTTCAAAAGCATCAATTCTTTGGCACTCAGCTTTCTTCACAGTCCAAGACTCACATCCACAAATGACCACTGGAAAAACCATAGCCTTGACTAGACAGACCTTTGCTGGCAAAGGTTGCACTCATTTCGCATGCTCAAAATACTTCTAGCTAGGCTTCAGGAGTACATGAACTAAGAACTTGCAGATGTACAAACTAGATATAGAAAAGGTAGAGAAACCAGAGATCAAAATTGCCAACATCCTTTGGATCATAGAAGAAGCAAGGAAATTAAAAAAAAATTATGTCTGCTTCATTGACTATGCTAAAGCTTTTGACTGTGGGTATGACAACAAACTGTGGAAAATTCTTAAAGGGATAGAAATACGAGACCACCTTACAAGCCTCTTGAGAAATCTGTATACAGGACAAGAAGCAACAAGTTAGAACTGGACACGAAACAGCAGACTTGTTCAAGATTGGGAAAGAAGTATGTCAAGGCTGTATATTGTCACCTGGCCTATGTCAGGCGAAGTACCAAGTTTGATGACTCACAAGCTGGAATCAATATTTTCAGGAGAAATATCAACAACCTAAGATAACGCAGATGATACCACTTTAATGGTAAAAAGGAAAGTGGAATTAAAGAGCCTCTTGAGGAAGGTGAAAGAGGAGAGTGAAAAAACTGGCTTAAAACTCAACATTCAAAAAACTAAGATCATGGCATCCTGACCCATCTCTTCATGGCAAATAGATGGGGGTAACAATGGAAACAGTGAAAGACTTTATTTTTTGGGGCTCCAAAATCACTGCATGTGATGACTGCAGCCATGAAATTAAAAGATGCTTGCTCCTTGAAAGAAAAGCTATGACAAATCTAGACAGCATATTAAAAAATAGAGACATCATTTTGCCGACAAAGGTCCTTATAGTCAAAGCTTTGGTTTTTCCAGTAGTCATGTACGGATGTGAGAGTTGGACCATAAAGAAGGCTGAGCACTCAAGGATTGATGCTTTCAAACTGTAGTGCTGGAGAAGATTGAGAGTCCCTTGAACAGCAAGGAGATCAAACCAGTCAATCCTGAAGGAAGTCAACCCTGAATATTCATAGAAAGACTGATGTTGAAGCTGAAACTCCAATATTTTGGCCACCTGATATGAAGAGCCAACTCACTGGAAAAGATCTTGATGCTGTTAAAGGTTGATGGCAAGATGAGAAGAGGTTGACGGAGGATGAAATAGTTGGATGGCATCACTGACTCACTGGACATGAGTTTGACCAATCTGGGAGATAGGGAATGTCAGGAAAGTCTGGCATACTCAGTCCATTGGGTCACAAAGAGTGGGACATGATTGAGCGATTGAGCAACAACAGTGTTCCTTGGGACTGTGATGTCTGGCAGCAGAAGAACTGCAGTATCATGAGATAAGACAGCCAAGGTGTTCTGCTGTATCTGAGCAGGATTATCATTATTGATAGGAAGTGCAAAGAAAGCATCATAGATGTATCAAGATATACTGGTTTTATCTACTAAAATTTCTGTTTCTTCACAGTTTTGATTGGGAAATTATTTGCTTAAATTCACAATAATATATACTCATTCATTTTGCTTTTGTGCCAACCAAAAGGTAACTTAATGGGGATCCAATAGGAATCGTCACCACTAAATTTTTCAGGTATTTGATAATAATATTGATTTCTGCCAATCTCCTGGAATACTGTGTTGCTTTTAATTTACTGTCTAGACATAGTTATGATATAATGGCTTCTTCTTGACACTGCTACTGTAATGACTCACACGTCACAGAATAAAGCTAGGGATTCTTTCGGTTACCAAGTATATACCTAAGACTAAGGAAAGTACCACAGTATGTGACTGTGATTTCACTGGATGCCTTTTGAGATGATTCAGACTACATCATCATCTTTTAACTGACCTCCAATGCCACTAATTCTAACGAGTGATTCATAGTGGAGTTTTTAAGTATTAGCTTCAGTTCAGAGCCAACCTCCTATAATTCCTGGAAAATCTAGTATTTCGATTTCCCCAAGCATCTTTACTTGCTAATACTTCTGCTAGCAAGTTTCTACAGTTCTTTTGGGCACAGACTGTGTTTTCCCAGAGAAGATAATTAACTTCTCCATTTGGGTTATGATGGGATAAAATGTCTTTGTATGAACTTGGAGACAGTCAGAGATGATGAGATTGAGTCTCTGCAAGAATTACACAATCTTGGGGCAACTGCCTGATGTAAAATTTTCTGTGAACAGTAAAGCTAGTTCTCTCAGATGTGGATTAGCTGCTTTGATAAGTAAGGAAGATTCGAATGATTTAGTAAATCAAATTTCTGGGTGTTATATATGTTTTTACCAAAATGACCCTGTATCTTAGGTTCCAGTGTTTTCCACTCCATGCTTGTAAGTTAGGAAAGAGATATGATTAAGTTCCACATTTAATTGGCACTGCAACTTTGTGCCCCTTGCAGCCAGATTCAGTTGTATCTGTTTTATGGCTATTGAAGATAAGGAACCTTTTGAGACTTTAGTATATATTTTCTCTAAGTCTTTTTTTTTTTTCTCATGTTCTTAGCCTGGTTTCAAAAACTTTGACTTCCCATTTTCCCTAGGTACCATCTAGAATTTTCAGAAGCAGTTATCTCATGCCACAATCTTTGTAATCTCTATTGTGATATAACCTCTAGAGGAACAATCACTTAATATTCAAATATCAGTAAAAACATACCAAAAATATTGAGCATTTCCTTCAATTTATATAATAGGTCAGTCTTTCAAAAGAGTTGTTTTTATAACTCAGAAAGATCACTAGGGGCCACAGAAATATCTCTTAAATCAGTATGGTGGTAGCTGTGATCTTTCTGTAAGAGATAACGATAAGTTAAATCTCTTCATTAATCAAGCCTGGTCTAAATGAGAACTTTACTCAACCAGAAATGCTAAGTTTGAAATACAGGTAATAAACATTTAATCAACTTTTTAATGTATAATGAGGAATCTGAGAAATCTGTGACATAATCCTATTAAAATGAACTTCATTTAATCGTGCGAGATGGACATAAAATGACGTGCTGATACATGACCAGTCTAATACAGTGATAGTTGTTGGTACTGTCTCAAATTGTTTGACGTCTTTTAAGCCCAATATGGATCTTGAGGCTCGACAATACTGAAAGCACCATTGAGGAAATAGGCAAAAGTCAGGTGAAATAGCAACCTGAGTTCAGTGGGATTTGTCTGAGCCTCAGGTCTGTGATCTGCTCTGCTTCTCTCTGAAATACCTGAACCACAAACTCAGTTTCTCTCCCAGCATTTTGTGAGTGAATTCTTTATAACCATCACAAGCTATTTGACTCCATGAGGACTCATGTTACAAAATCAGAATGTCTTAAGATATTTCCTTTGTAAATTTCTGTAGTAGATTCTGTGAGACTCCTCTGTCTCCTAAATCCTGTTGAGCGATGTTAGACATATACATCCTTAGTACCCACACTTTACTAAAAGAATGAAGTCTGGTACCGTTACTTTATGATTATGATTGTTTTCATAATAAGAAATAAAGCCAAGTTTGGTTCCACACTGTGCAAAGAAAACCCCTTGGTGTTCTAGGCGCCATTGTTCAGTCATTTGTAGAAACAATCAATCTTAATATCTACCCACTCAACTTTTACTTTGTATCTCAGAATGTGAAAAAATTAGCAATCAGGAGTAACATCTTGTAAAAGAAACATTATATTCTAAATTGCTTCATCTTATAAAATGAAGTGAAGCAAAGTGAGGTATTAATCGCTCAGTTATGTCTGACTCCTTGCGACCGACCCCATGGACTGGGACCCCATGTACCAGGCTTCTCTGTCCATAGAATTCTTCAGGAAAGAATACTGGAGTGGGTTGCTGTTCCTTCTCCAAGGACAGGTTTATTTGAATAAGTAAAATTATGAATTAAAAGATTTTTCTTATATAGAAATGTCTTTTTATAACACCCTCAACCATGCTATATTCAGCCTTGAAGTACACTGAACTTAGAAAACTTGACTAAACTGACAGCTGAAGAATAATTTATAATTAGTGTATCAATTATTCATATGTCAATGTTTCCAGGCTACTTGGAATATGTATACAATTTGTCACATAAGGAGGGTAATTTCATCACAAGTTAAATATGCTTAGCAAATTATTTTCTTATAAAGCAGAAGTAAAATTAAGCTGAACTCTTATTAAAATATCAAAAATGTGAATTAGGCTCAAATTAGTTTTTCCTATATCCTTTAAAGCAGTATCTAATAGCTTTACAGTCATGTGATAATTAAATCCCATATATTTGCATATAAATTACTCTTTAAGTTATTTTTAATATGTACATGGAAAGTGCTGAAAATGTATTGAGTGTTAAAAGCACAATAAAATGCATCTATTGTTTGAAAAAGGGCCTTTCCTAAGACTGCATCAATGATTTCTATGTTAAATTTTCTTAGTTTATGCTTCCCAGCAGTATTTTTTCTAAAGCTCTAATGTCACAACCAGAGCGTATGGACTTCAAATCAAGCCGTGTTTATTCTGCTTCTAGTACTAACACTAAAAGAAAAATTTTGGAGTCAGAATTGAGCTGCCAATTTTGCAGATGATGCATGAGGCAGACCAGCATGGCTCCTGTAGATTTCCTTCACCATTATGTTTTAACATTGAGAGGAAAAGCCAAGCATGTCAACATTCAAACAAAAAGGATATGAAAAATAATCACTTTACAACATGAGAAGTATAGCTGATGGATGATTTAAACTGCATGCTTGCCAGTGGTTTTCGCTAGAGCCTCTGTAACCATTGGGGAATAATTGGAAGATTGTGGGTTGAGTCATGTCCCCCTGAAAAATATGTGTCAAAGTCCTATCCCTAGTAACTGTGAGGGTGATCTTATTTGAAATTAGGATCATTGCAGATATAATCATTAGGATAAGGTCACACTGAATTAGGGTGGGCCACTGGTATCCTTGTAAGAAGCAGAGAAAAGACAGAAGACACTCAGGAAAATGCCATGTGATGATGGAAGCAGAGCTTAGAATGATATATCAATAAGCCAAGGAACACCGAGAATCGCTGACAACACCAGAAGCAAAAAAAAAAAAAAAAGAAAAAATCATGAAATGTCTTCCTTAGATCCTCAGAGATAGTTCAGCTGACACCTTCTACTCTTCAGAATTGTGAGAATCAATTTCTATTGTATGCCACCATTAGTGGTAATTTGTTATAGCAGCTCGGAAACTAATAAACCTGAATTTCTATGAAAGGTTTATTAGTTGAGCTAAAGAGGCCTTTATTTAAATAAGTTTTTTAAAAAGACAATGAATAAACATATTAGCAATTGTTATCATAGCCTCTGAAAAATATGTTCTTTGAATGAGTGATTGACATAGGGAAAGCTACAAAGTATGGGAGTCTGTCCAAAAGGAGTGATAGAGTTGGAGTCTAGCCATTGTATTTTCCATGTATTCACCAGGTAGAACAAGAGCCTATTAACTGGAAAGTGAAAAAAGTATTGCAGATTAGGTGGCAATCAGGGTGTTGGAAGCACCCATAGAATTCCGCTGTTTTGAGAACAAGGTAAAAACATCAGGACTTCCAATGATGTTCACATTAAGATCAAGGATTAGAGGAAATTGAATAAATTCATTACACAGAATACAAAGAGGTCTTTAAACATTATATTGTTGAATATTTGCTAGTTTAGAATAAAATGTAGGCTTGAAAATATTAATAGAAGTAATTAGTGTCTAATAAATTGAACTAAATTATTACTTAATACGTAATAAAGTGATAATATCAATATAAATGATATGGTGATAAAGAAAGAATATCAGATGCTGAGAATGGACTGTTTGAAAACTGTAATCATTGGGAATAATTTCTTTCACTTTATCTAGTCCTTGCATAAAGCTTCATTGAGATCTTACGGCAGCTATAGTCATTTAAGCAAAAGCCCTGAAGTTAGATTACTGTAGGAAAATGCTACTACAGAAATGAAATTTTGCAACCTGAATATAACAGAACTCCTAACTATCATTTTAATCTGTCCTGTGAGGCTTTTTTTAGTACATTCATTTTGTTTTGTCATTATCCAAATGATGAAAAAGACCATGTGCTAAACCAGACAAAACTCTTCAGGCTTTCCCAAATACAAACCTAATTGGCTTTGGAACCAAACTTTTTATGATTTGGTAAATTGACCATACTATAGAAGATGTGACTCTGTTTAACTATCATGGAGTATCAAATATACTTTAACTCTTGTGGGATTGTTTTCTTCTATATAAGGTCTTGGGATTCACAGTGCTAAATAGGGCTCCATCTCTGTAGGTTATCAAGTGCGCCTCACATAGTGCTAAACAGGAGCTAAAACTACATGAATCACAAGCCAGAAGTTAGACACAGATAGTTGGGGCTCCTGTAAGTAAATAGAAGCCTAATCAAATCCAGAGACTTATATATAACTGCCAAGAAATTATTTCAAACTCAAAGTAGCCAACAAAGAGTGTTGGTGTTCTTTCAGCGTATTGCTGGACTCGACTAGGCTGTTTTCAATTCTGAAGGGATAAGAGATTAACTTACAGACTTTTGTCTGGGAGAGAAACAAATAATGCCTGTCAGGAGAATAGATAAGGCTGAAGATTGGATCTAAGAAGTTTCATGTATAACACAGAAATCTTATTCTAACGTTTCTTTGTTTAAATTCCTGTGTATACTTAGCTTCTTAAAGGATCTGTGAACCAGTCATGAAGTTTATTGGTTTCTTTATTAACTAATTTTTCAAATCTTTCTTGTGTTTGCTTTATATTGTATTATAAGAATCACAATTTTCAACTTTTGAAAATTATCGTTTGTTTGGAGATCATTCTTTGAGATACCCAAGTAGACTCATGACAGGACTAATAAAAACTGTATTGTAGAACGCATGTACCCCATGACTACTTAAGTTCAAGCATGTCTTCTTGATGCTAGAGTAAATCTCAAGTGGCAGTGAATTTTAACCTTTTTGATGTGTCTCTTTCTTTCTCTCTGTTTCCTTTCAGCTGTTTTTATCTTTAGTTCATACATAGTTGATAATTGCTTCCCCATTTCAGTTTTCAGTTTAGTCGCTCGGTTGTGTCCGACTCTTTGTGACCACACGAACTGTAGCACGCAAGACCTCCCTCTCCATCACCAATTCCTGAAGTCCACACAAACTCATGTCCAATGAGTTGGTGATGCCATACAACCATCTCATCCTCTGTTGTTCCCTTCTCCTCCTGCCCTCAATCTTTCCCAGCATCAGGGTCTTTTCAAATGAGTCAGCCCTTCGCATCAGGTGGCCAAAGTATTGGACTTTTAGCTTCAACATCAGTCCTTCCAATGAACACCCAGGACTGATCTTTAAAATGGACTGGTTGGATCTCCTTGCAGTCCAAGAGACTCTCAAGAGTCTTTTCCAACACCACAGTTCAAAAGCATCAATGCTTCAGCTCTCAGCTTTCTTTATAGTCCAACTCTCACATCCATACATGACCACTGGAAAAACCATAGCCTTAACTAGATGGAGCTTTCTTGACAAAGTAATGTCTCTGCTTTTGTATATGCTATCTAGGTTGGTCATAACTTTCCTTCCAAGGAGTAAGCATCTTTTAATTTCATGGCTGCAGTCACCATCTGCAGTGATTTTGGAGCCCCCCAAAATAAAGTCTGACACTGTTTCCACTCTTTCCCCATCTATTTGCCATGAAGTGATGTAACCAGATGCCATGATCTTCATTTTCTGAATGTTGAGCTTTAAGCCAACTTTTTCACTCTCCTCTTTCACTTTCATCAAGAGGCTTTTTAGTTCCTCTTCACTTTCTGCCCTAAGGGTGGTGTCATCTGCATATCTGAGGTTATTGATTGCCTCCTGGCAATCTTGATTTCAGCCTGTACTTCCTCCAGTCCCCCGTTTCTCATGATGTACTCTGCATATAAGTTAAATAAGCAGGGTGACAATGAACAACCTTTTCCTGTTTAGGGTAGCAATAGATAGAAATTTGACTCTTTGGTGAGATGCCTGTTCTATGGATGATGATCTGTCTTCACTTGGGTGATATATAGCAGAGAACTTGGTCTGTTAGTCTTTGTTTGTTTGTCTATTTGTGAGCTTGTCTATTTGTTTGCCTATTTGTGAGCTTAAAACACTTAAAATTTTGTGCCTTATGGGAAGGAGAACAACTTCTTAATTCTGAGCTGGTGAATTTTGTGCTTCTTTTTATTTTTGATATACAACTGAAGTTACAAAACTGAAACTGTAAGTTCTCTTTATATCTGTTTTTATGTTTGTGTGTCTATAATTCAGCAATGTATTTACGTATCTTTGACAAGTGTGAAGTGTTTTCTTATCTCTGCCAGGTGTAAATAGGTCACATTATAATGTCTCTTTAATTAATAGAGTTCTAGTCTGATAGATTTTTCAAGAATAAATAAATACTTACATACAGTATGTATTTTTAAATTCATAGAAAATAAATTGTGTTCTCATACTTTAAGTAGTCTGTTCCTCTCTCCTGGAAAAATTGCACTCCTTCTTTCAGGTATTGTTAATTTAGAAACATTTAAAGAATCTAAGTCACAAAATGAAAATGAATATTTAACAAATCACACAGATTTATAATTTTTATTTAAGGAAAAAACTATATCTATTTGCTATGATTCATCAGTGTTAACTGTAATAAAAAGATCCAAATTATTTTTCATAAAATTTGTTTCCTCAGAAAGTAACTAGTAAATGAATCTGCACTACTACTACTTGCTGAACAAATAAGCTGACATTTCTACATGATGTTTAAGCTTATGAAAAATGTAAATTTGTGTTCAACTAAGTTGAATAAATGGAGAAGGCAATGGCACCCCACTCCAGTACTCTTGCCTGGAAAATCCCATGGACAGAGGAGCCTGGTGGGCTGCAGTCCATGGGGTCGCTAAGAGTCAGACATGACTGAGCGACTTCACTTTCACTTTTCACTTTCATGCATTGGAGAGGGAAATGGCAAACCACTCCATTGTTCTTGCCTGGAGAATCCCAGGGATGGGGGAGCCTGGTGGGCTGCCATCTATGGGGTCGCACTCAGTTGGACATGACTGAGGTGACTTAGCTGCAGCAAGTTGAATAAAGCTAGTGGAGGTGATGGAATTCCAGCTGAGCTATTTCAAATCCTAAAAGATGATGCTGTGAAAGTGCTGCACTCAATATGCCAGTGAAGTTGGAAAACTCAGCAGTGGCCACAGGACTGGAAAAGGTCAGTTTTCATTCCAAACCCAAAGTGGCTCAGATGGTAAAGTGTCTGCCTGCAATGCAGGAGACCTGGGTTTGATCCCTGGGTTGGAAAGATCTCCTGGAGAAGGAAACAGCAACCCACTCCAGTACTCTTACCTGGAGAATCCCATGGATGGAGGAGCCTGGTAGGCTACAGTCCATGGGTCACAAAGAGATGGACATTACTGAGCGACTTCACCTTCACTTTCACATGTTAGGAAAGTAATGCTCAAAATTCTCCAAGCCAGGTTTCAGCAATACGTGAACTGTGAATTTCCAGATGTTCAAGCTTGTTTTGAAAAGGCAGAGGAACCAGAGATCAAATTGCCAACATCCGCTGGATCATCGAAAAAGCAAGAGAGTTCCAGAAAAACATCTATTTCTGCTTTTTGACTATGCCAAAGCCTTTGACTGTGTGGATCACAATAAACTGTGGAAAATTCTGAAAGAGATGGGAATACCAGACCACCTGACCTGCCTCTTGAGAAATCTGTATGCAGGTCAGGAAGCAACAGTTAGAACTGGACATGGAACAACAGACTGGTTCCGGAGAGGAAAAGGAGTACGTCAAGGCTGTATATTGTCACCCTGCTTATTTAACTTCTATGCAGAGTACATCATGAGAAATGCTGGACTGGAAGAAGCACAAGCTGGAATAAAGATTGCTGGGAGAAATATCAGTAATCTCAGATATGCAGATGACACCACCCTTATGGCAGAAAGTGAAGAGGAACTAAAAAGCCTCTTGATGAAAGTGAAAGAGGAGAGTGAAAAAGTTGGCTTAAAGCTCAACATTCAGAAAACTAAGATCATGGCCTCTGGTCCCATCATTTTATGTCAAATAGATGGAGAAACAGTGGAAACTGTCAGACTTTATTTTGGGGGGCTCCAAAATCACTGCAGATTGTGATTGTAGCCATGAAATTAAAAGATGCTTACTCCTTGGAAGGAAAGTTATGACCAACCTAGATAGCATATTCAAAGCAGAGACTTTACTTTGCCAACAAAGGTCCATCTAGTCAAGGCTATGGTTTTTCCAGTGGTCATGTATGGATGTGAGAGTTGGACTGTGAAGAAAGCTGAGTCCCGAAGAATTGATGCTTTTGAACTGTGGTGCTGGAGAAGACGCTTGCGAGTTCTTGGACTGCAAGGAGATCCAACCAGTCCATCCTAAAGGAGACCAGTCCTGGATGTTCATTGGAAGGACTGATGTTAAAGCTGAAACTCCAGTACTTTGGCCACCTCATGCAAAGAGTTGACTCATTGGAAAAGACTCTGATGCTGGGAGGGATTGGGGGCAAGAGGAGAAGGGGAGGACAGAGGATGAGATGGTTGGATGGCATCACCGACTCGATAGACATAAGTTTGAGTGAACTTGGGAGTTGGTGATGGATAGGGAGGCCTGGCGTGCTGCGATTCATGGGGTTTCAAAGAGTGACTGAACTGAACTGAACTGAAGTTGAATAACAGTACTGACAGAGGCTTTTATATAACAGTGAGTATTGTTTTGCATTTCTTAGCTTGAAAACAATTGCTGATTTCTTTGATAATTTAAGATCTTTATCTAATATTTAAAAAAATTAATTAAGGTTTTTTTTTTCCTTATCAGGAAAATAACTACTTAAGATTCAATACTGAAATATGAACTACATATAAAAGGTAAATTTAAGATTCTGTCCTTTTGCTCCTTGGTCTTATATATTATGGTATGACAATACTGTTGAATAATGTTTCTCAGTGTTCAGCAATTTTGCTACTTTAAGAAAATTATCTATAGGAAGTTTGTGTTATATGTACTTATAAGTTACAGCTATGTTAGCTTGTCTGCTAACATATTTGTAAATGACAGACTTCACTTCTCTGCCTCTCAGTATTTTCTATAAAAAGAAATTATTAATTTGGTGAAAAATTACAGTTAGCATAGGTGGGTGAAATTAAACTAGGAACGATAATGACAGAGAAAGATAACCTCTTGTCTTTTTAAAAGATTTTTAAGCCTTACTGCTAATTGTTATATTAATGTAAATATTATGTTAATGATTTCTCTCAGTTAAAATGTAAATTTGTTATTGAGTTTAACATGGAATAGTACAGTTACTCTTCTTCTATACTATGTGTCCATTAGCAGAGGCTCTGTACTTTTCCAGTATAGTTGTTTGTTTTTATGTTGACTATATCATGTCCTCAATTGTTTAAAAAAAAACATTTTTTTAATTGTGAATGTGCTGTTTCTTTAAAATTATGTCCCTCTCTTCTGTGACAGTAAAATATTTTATTTTTCCTTTATTTAAATAGGTAACAGTGTTTCCCTGTCAGTCATAATCCAGTATAACCCAGTTATAAATTTTCTTTGAAAACTCTTCATTCTTGAGTTTCAACCCTAAACTAAAACAAATAAAATCAAAATTTCCCTGTATTTTTCACAACTAAAATTATTTTTGAAATTACCTAGAGAACTCTTGGAAAATCATAAATTGATGTTTTGCAGAAAGGAGGATGCTAGAACAATTTAGGTTGATTGATACGCTCCGTATTTCTAAATTAGTTCAAAACTATCTTCAAATTTGATGAGATACATAACCTTCCCTGGTTAACATGGGAGAAATGTCAAATCAGAAGAGCTGATCATCCTTCCTTGGGTTTTTTTAGGTAAAATGCATTTAATACAAATGTTTTAAAGAGTGTGAACTCCAAAAGGATCCTGGGTTATTGTCAATGCCCTTGCAGTGTGGATAATATTCAGCTCTATAAGAGAAAGGATAATTTGTAGATTTTCTTTTTATAGCAATGCAAATAAATTCCAATTAATGAAACATAAAACCTAATAGGTTATGAATTTTGGATTCTGTTGGGTATTAAGTAATTTTGCATCCTATCTAAAAACCTTATTTTAACATTTATTGATTGTATCTATGTCTGTGTATATGTATGTTTGTGAATGCATATATGTAAATAAACTGAAAGTGCTTTTTGAACTATTGTAACTTCTTGAGTTATAACTTTTTCAGTTTATTTTCTCTTACTAATCAATGAGTTGAATAAAATTGTTGAAATATGGTTATTTTATATATGTGTAATAGTCATGGCTTCTTTGCAATATACATTTTGTTTATTGTGGTAAAATATACATAAAATTTACTGCTTTAACCCTTTTGTAGTATACAATACAATAGCATTGTTGTTCAGTTGCTAAGTCATGTCTGACTCTTTTGTGACCCCATGGACTTTAACCCACCAGGCTCCTCTGTCCGTGGGATTTCTCAGGCAAGAACACTGGAGTGGGTTGCCATTTCCTTCTCTGGGAGGTCTTCTTGACCCAGGGATTGAATCCTCATCTCTCGCATTGGCAGGAAGATTCTTTACCTCTGAGCCACCTGGGAAGCCCCATTAAATATGTTCAAAATGTTTGTATAGTCATTACTAGCATCTAGTTCCAGAAATTTTACATCTGCAAAAGGAAATCTTCTGAAAATAATACCTTAATACAGTAAATATTTATTGAGCATTTTGTGTTTTATTTATTTATTGGCCAAGCACTATTGTAGATGTTGGGATACAGATGAATAAAACAAACCAAAACTCCAACTCTTATGTGGTTTACAGTTTAACAGAGGAGTAGAAGTTAAACCAGAGAAAACTAGGTAATATTTTAGACAGAGATAAATACTAAAGAGGTGTGAAAAAGGGCAGTTTTCAAGTGCTAGAATCAGGAGGTTGCAATGAAAAGGCTTCACTGAGAAAGTGACATTTGAGGAAACACCAAAAAACAAAGGGTACAAACCATGTGAACATTGAGGGTAGAGGAACCCTTCTAGCCAAAAGCAAAATGAAGGGCAAAGGCCTGCACTGAAAAAGTTCACTGGTGCATTAAGAAACCACAAAAGATTAGTATGAGAGGAATCATCAAGGAGGAGATAGTAGGAGACAATTTCAGAGTATAATGGCATACTGGATTATAAGTGTAAATCATTTGTCTTCAATCTGAATTAGATGGGAACCCATTGGGGGACTCCAAACAGAGAATGATGTGGTGTGACATATTTTTAAATAATTGTCTTGAAAGTTGTGTTGTAAAGAAGTCAAGTGAAACAAGGTCAATTTGAAGACTAAAGTGAAGCTAAGATGTCAATTTGAAGACTGTTTTAGTAATCTGGGTCAAATATAGTGGTGTCATAGAGTAGCAGAGGAAAGGTGAAGGAAATCAGCCTCTTTTAGATATAGTTTGAAGGTAGGGTCAAGAGGACTTGCTGGGACATCAGTGTGGATTTGTGTAAGAACTAAAGTACTTGGTTTCTGTGATTGTGGTTTTCAGTCTGTCTGCCCTCTGATGGAGAAGGATTAGAGGCTTATGGGAGCTTCCTGATGGGAGAGACTGACTGAGAGGGAGACTGGTTCTAGTTCTGATGGGTGGGACCATGCTCAGGAAATCTTTAATCCAATTTTATGTTGATGGGTGGAGCTGTGTTCCCTCCCTGTTATTTACCTAGGGCTGAATGCTAAAGCTGAAGCTCCAGTACTTTGGCCACCTCATGTGAAGAGTTGACTCATTGGAAAAGACTCTGATGCTGGGAGGGATTGGGGGCAGGAGGAGAAGGGGACGACCGAGGATGAGATGGCTAGATGGCATCACGGACTCGATGGACGTGAGTCTGAGTGAACTCCGGGAGATGGTGATGGACAGGGAGGCCTGGCGTGCTGCGATTCTTGGGGTCGCAAAGAGTCGGACACGACTGAGCGACTGAACTGAACTGAAACTATGATGGAGGTAATGAAGATAATGGCGCCTCCTTCAAAAGGTCCCAGGCGTGTACTGCTATATTCAGTGCCCCCAACTCTGCAGCAGGCCACTGCCAACCCATGCCTCCACTGGAGACTCCTGGACAGTCCTGGGCAAGTCTGGGTCAGTCTCTTGTGGAGTCACTGCTCCTTTCTCCTGGGTTCTGTGTGTGCACAAGGTTCTGTTTGTGCCCTCCAAGAGCCTATTTCCCAGTCCTGTGTCAGTTCTGGCAGGCCTATGGTGGGGTTAGTGGTGACCTCCTCCAAGAGGGCTTATGCCATACCCAAGTCTGCTGCACCCAGAGCCCCTGCCCCTGTGGCAGTCTACTGCTGACCTGTACCTCCACAGGAGATGCTCCAACACATTTCTGTCTCAGTCTCTGTGGGGTCTCTGGGTCCTGGTGCATACAAGGTTTGTTTGAGCCCTCTGAGCATCTCTGGCAGGAATGGAGTTTGATTCTAAATGCAAATTCACCCCTCCTACCCTCTTTCTGGGGCTACTCCTTTGTCCTTGAATGTGGGGTATCTCCTCAAAGTCACTCCAGTGCTACGCAGCTGCCACTCCAGTGCTATGCTAAAGCAGCACTGATTCTGGAGCTCAGTCTGCCTCAAAGAGGCCTCTGGACTCTGCCCTCTGCCCTATGAATTAAAGACATTCTCTACCCAGGCCAGTGTGTGCAGGCCTAGTCCCAGCAAACTGAGCTCTGGGCCTTCCCTCCCATGCTGAGGAGGGGGGTGAGGGGGAGGTGTCCCACCTTCCCATGCTGAAGACTGCAGGGGACCCTCTGTTCTCTGTGTGCATCTCTCCCCTTCCCGGTTCTCTGTCTTGGGCCTTAGGAAGCATCACTATGAAGAAAGCTAGTGGAAGTGATGGAATTCCTGTTGAGGTATTTCAAATCCTAAAAGATGATGCTATGAAGTGCTGCACTCAATATGCCAGCAAATTTGGAAAACTCTGCAGTGGCAACAAGACTGGAAAAGGTCAGTTTTCATTCCAATCCCAAAGAAAGGCAATGCCAAAGAACACTCAAACTACTGTACAGTTGCATTCATCTCACACACTAATAAAGTTATGCTCAAATTCTCTAAGTCAGGCTTCAACAGTATGTGAATTGTGAACTTCCTAATTGTTCAAGCTGGTTTTAGAAAAGGCAGAGGAGCCAGAGATCAAATTGCCAACATCTGCTGGATCATCAAAAAAGCAAGAGAGTTCCAGAAAAACATCTATTTTTGCTTTATTGACTATGCCAAAGCCTTTGTGTGGATCACAACAAACTGGAAAATTCTTAAAGAGATGGGAATACCAGACCACTTGACCTGCCTCTTGAGAAATCTGTATGCAGGTCAGGAAGCAACAGTTAGAACTGGACATGGAACAACAGACTGGTTCCAAATAGGAGAAGGAGTGTGTCAAGGCTGTATATTGTTACCCTGCTTTTTAACTTATATGCAGAGTACCTCATGAGAAACGCTGGGCTGGAAGAAGCACAAGCTGGAGTCAAGATTGCTGGGAGAAGTATCAGGAACCTCAGATATGCAGATGATACCACCCTTATGGCAGAAAGTGAAGAACTAAAGAGCCTCTCAAAGAAACTGAAAGAGGAGAGTGAAAAAGTTGGCTTAAAGCTCAACATTCAGAAAACGAAGATCATGGCATCCGGTCCCATCACTTCATGGCAAATAGATGGGGAAACAGTGGAAACAGTGGCTGACTTTATTTAGGGGGGCTCCAAAATCACTGCAGATGGTGATTGCAGCCATGAAATTAAAAGACACTTACTCCTTGGAAGGAAAGTTATGACCAACCTAGATAGCATATTAAAAAGCAGAGACATTACTTAGCCAACAAAGGAAAGGTTTATGTCACCAATAGTGTGTATCAGAAGACAATGGAATGGTATCTTCATAGTGCAGAGGGAAAGTATCTTTGAACTTGGATTTCTGTGTCCAAACTGTTTTTATGGTATTTTACACAGACACAGTAATCCAAACAGCCCACCACTAAGACAGAATGAAATAAGACCTCCCTTAAAAAGGAAACAAATTGGCAGTATCCTTTAAACTTAGAATCACCTTTAAATGAAAAAGAAGCCATGATTTAAATCACTAGGATCTAAGGCATTTCTGTTTATCCAGACACCATGCTGTGAATTATTTCCCTTCACTGCTAAGAGAAGCTAAGTATTCAGAATATTTATAACATAGGGTGTTAGGCAGATTCATGTCTTCCCACTGATCAAGTTAAAACGGGTCTTAAGACAAAGAAATTTTTCTGTGGGATTGAAAGTAAATTTCCTATGCTATTGTTCTTGCCCTTTAATTTCCATGCTAAGAATTCTCTACATTTTATTTTTATTACCTATTTCAGTGTAAACTTTTACGCTTGTTAAAATCATGGAACATTTAGAAAAGTATGGGAAGTAAGAATGTATAGTTAGTTTTTAAGAGAATATTGGTTCATTAATTAGACTTATTATATATTTCAGATTTAACTGAATGTCAAAACCAAAATACTTTTGAAATGTATGTGTAGTGAAAAAGTTTTTTATCAGAACTATCCTTTTCACCTCACATCAAGAAAATTCCAATATGGTTTATATATTTTAAACAATAAGTCAGAATTTTCTATTGTCTTTCAGAAAGAAGCATAAATAAAATGAATGCATTTCTGAAATGTTTATCTGTTAATCTCCCCACAGATTGTCATAGATAAGATTAAACTGTATACATGCACACAAAATAACCCCAGGCAGAGGGAGTGGTGTTCTGCAAACCGAGATGAGCATAATATCTTAAAATGTGTTAAAAATAACTTAAAGGATTCTAAAAATAGTAACAAATGCATGGTTACTTCACATGGTTTGGGATAAGAAGTGGGGATTCAAAGAAAGGTTAAAACTTAAGGTTCTTTTCTTCAGGAAAGGGATTGATATTGTGATTTATTTTAGAATATGTTACAAATATTAATAAAAATACTTATATTACATATTAGTAATTATTTAAATAACAAAAATGACATATATACTTCTATATACTTTGTGTATGTTCAAAATATATCTTAATGAAATTTTGAAAAATTCCCACATACAACTGTTTAATGTATTTTTCATGTATGTGTATATGTATGTAGCCCACCAGGCTTCGGTGACCATGGAATTCTCCAGGCAAAAATACTAAAGTGGGTTGCCATTCCCTTTTCCAGAGGATCTTCCCAATTCAAGGATCAAACCCAGGTTTCTTGCATTGCAGACAGATTCTTTGTGGTCTGAGCCCCAGGGAAGCCCATGTATATGATATTAGGAAACAAACATACTAAATTCATGATAGTGGTTGTCTCTGATGGGAGTCCTAAAAGAATTGGATTTGGGTTAGGCATAAGGAGAATGCTTCCCCTTATACAGCAGAGCCTTAAGGCATCTTGTTATGTTAGAAGGACATGGTCAAGTGCAGTGAAATAGCTCATTTCTCTGACTATGAGTGATTTGGTAAAAGGAAAGAAGAGAGAGAGAGAAGAGCAAAAAGACATCAGACTTGTGTTTCTGGAATTTTCATCTCCATGTTTCCATTGTTTGCTGAGGGTAGCATCTAGGAATGTTAGATATGTTGAGGACAGGTTACACGATTCCAGGTTTATCTTTCAGTTCCCCGGTAGGAGCTCTCAAAAGTTGCATAGTACCAACCTGAAGCATGGCCATAATAAAGTGAATATGGTAGATCCTTTGGCTGGGGTGAAGCTGACCTTGATATTTCTCCTTCCTAAGAGGCTCTTAATTCCTATATGGTGAATCTTGACTTAACGAACTGTGGGGCTGCCATGACAAGCTCAGGTGATTCCAAAGCTGAGGCTGCAGTAGAGAATTTGGCAACTGGTGGAATGTAAAATGTGGCAATTTGGAAAACAGTTTGCAATTTGTAAAAAAGCTACAAATGAGTACTGTATCACCCAACTATTAGCTATCTACTCTAAGGAAATGAAAAATGCAACCACAAAAATATTTGTATATGAGTGTTTGTAGCAACTTCATTTATAATAATAGAACCAAATATCCATTAATCAATGAATGGATAAACAAATAATGATATATTCATATTTAACAAGGACAAGGAACAAATTATTAGTACATCCAACCGTTTAATGAATCTCAAAATAATTGCGAGGAATAAAACACAGTGGACAAAAGAGAATGGATAGTATGTTATTCAATTTACATAAAACTGTAGAAATTGGAAACAAATATAGAAAGAAAATAAGTATTTTCCTGAGGAATGGGTACAAGATGTGATGAAGGAAGGATTATGAAAGGACAAAAAGAAACTTTGAAGATAATGGTAATGTTTATTATTTCAATCGTTGTGATGGTTACTTGGGTTTGTACAAATGTCACAACTTATCAAACTGTACAGTTAAATATGTAAGGTTTATTGCACATCAATTATATCTCAAGAAAGCTGCAAAAAGTATTCAAAATGTGCTAAGCCTTTAACAGAGGGTGACAAGTTTTGTGTTCCACATGCACTGTTGATACATGGGTTCCAGTTCACTGTGAGAATATATACCCATTCTGTCCTTCTTCTAGTTATTTCACTTGACTGAATATAGATATAATCACAATGTGTATACTACCTGGATTTTAAAAGACAGTGTAGCGTAATTACACTAATGAAAAAAATGGAAAATAGGTAAATCATATTAATCCTGTATCAAGTGGCAACAACCAGTGTTCACGAGTATCTGAAGTGGCTACTCTCACCAGTGCCCATGGTAGTAACTTACTGGAAAATATTATGACAGTGCTGATCACAATTCTAGAACTTTATGTTGCTGACTGACATTTGTAATTAGATTCATGAGATAATTAAGAATTTCATTGTAATTAAAATACAATAATGCTCCTAGTAGTTTTGTGCACACTAGTAAAATGCTGGGGAAAACTCTGTAAAAGTAAACAATCATTTAGATGGCATTTTTGATAAATTACACGTGCAATAGCATAATATGCAAGCAGAAAAAAATAGTATTTTAGAAAATATATAGTCCTTGTCCACTTGAAGACTATCTTCTAACACCAGTAAACAGTATACATAAAAATACATTTTCAGATTTATTTGCAGTTGCAAAATTTAGATATATTCTACATTTATATGAATAATAAAGTAATTAAATTAATTATGTTACATTCAGAACATGAAATGCAACTAAAAGTAATGAGTATAAGTAATATAAAAGTATATCTTTTACATTCATAGTGATTTGCAAAGGTGACTGTGACATAATCAGTAATACACGAACGCATTGACACTCAGACAAAAAAACAAAATATTGCTCTCAAAATATTATGTCTGATGCTACTATCCTATTTTATAAGTGTGTTAGAATGTGTGAAAGAGACAGGAAGAAGGGTCGTATACTCACAGAAGACTATGCTATACATTTTTAATAACATTATCTGGGGGATTCGATGGGATTGTCAAAGTTTGGCAAAGTGTACTATGAAATTTCACTTTTAACTTCATATCTGTTAAGTTTTGAAACTAAAGTGCTTGTATTATTTGTAATTTAAAACATAGGGAAATAATTGGAAAAGAATATACTAGTCATCCTATTTGGCTTCATGAAAATTTACTAAATAGAGCAAAGTGTATTATATAACATCATTTCTGAAATATATTATATATGTGTATCTATTAGTCAGCTTTCTCTAGTTTTCATGATATAGTAACAAACTTTCCATTAGTAACATTTATTTTGTGACTCTATTCAAGGTGGTTTTTACCTCAGGACCTAGTATACAAAAATAAGCTTCTATTTGTGATCAGCCCTTCTCATGGCAGAAGAATAATACCAAAAATCTGGCAGAAACAGGTGATGTTTCTTCAAGCATCTCTCTGAACCAGAACAAATCTGTACTGCATGCACTTTATTGGCTGACGGAGGTAAAAGATGAGACAGTGAGGGAAGGAGGTGATCTGTGACCCTGTACTGTGCCATGCTTATTTGCTCAGTAGTGTCCAATTCTTTGCGACCCCATGGACTGTAGCCCTCCAGGCTCCTCTGCCAATGGGGGATTGCACCGTAAGTAACAAGACTGTGAGTGGAAAAGTAGAATTGTCTTATTGAAGGATGGACAGAACAAATGTTTCAAACAATAGAACAATGTACCACATTTTAAAAATTATATATATATATATATGAAAAATACTAGCAGAGGTTTTCTATCCTCTGTTGTTCAGTTGCTCAGTTGTGTCTGACTTTTGTGACCCCATGGACTATAGCAGGCCAGGCTTCCCTGTCCTTCATTATCTCCCAGAGCTTGATCAAACCCGTGTCTATTGAGTCGGTGATCCCATCCAACCATCTTATCCTCAGTCATCCCCTTCTCCTCCTGCCTTCAGTGTTTTCCAGTACCCGTCTTTTCCAATGAGTTGGCTCTTTGTATCAGGTGGCCAGAGTATTGGAGCTTCAGCTTCAGCATCAGTCCTTCCAATGAATATTCAGGACTGATTTCCTTTAGGATGGACTGGTTGGATCTCCTTGCAGTCCAAGGTACTCTCAAGTGTCTTCCCCAAGCCACAGTTTGAAAGCATCAATTCTTTGGTGCTCAGCCTTTGTTATGGTCCATCTCTCACATCCATACATGACTGCTGGAAAAGCCATAACTTTGACTATACAGACCTTTGTTAGCAAAGTACTGTCTCTGCTTTTTAATACACAGTCTAGGATTGTCATAGCTTTTCTTCCAAGGAGCAAGCAGTGCTTAATTTCATGGCTGCAGTCACCGTTCACAGTGAGTTTGGAGCTCATGAAAATAAAGTCTGTTATTGTTTCCCCATCTATTTGCCATGAAGGGATGGGACCTTAGGTCATAAAATAGGAAGTTTCAGCTTTTCATTCTGTTCATCTTTATTTGTTAAAAATCTCCTACCATTAGCATGAATTAATTTGAGGATAAGTCATTTTCCCTGACTACCCTAATGAAAATACTAATTTCCCATGTACATTGCACCTTTATTTCTCTTTTTTAGCATTTATGCCATGTGACATTCTGTTTGCTTATTTGTTTAGCTATTGGTTTATTTATTTCTATATCTTTCCAGCTAGAATTTAAGCTGCGTGAGTGTGGATAATTTCTGTTTTGTTCAATGCTCTATCAAGAATACTTTTTTGGCACATAACAGACATTCAATACATGTTTTCTAGATTAAAAAAAAGCAATAAATGCAATTTAAAAATTGATGTAATCAGTAGGGAGGAAAACTGTTTTGTATCTTGGATTGATTCAAGTCAGGGAGTGATTGTGAAATAAATAATACTATTTTTTCTCTTTTAGTTTGCATTTCAAAGTACAGAGCAAGCTTCTTTAATACAAATCTATTCCCATCTACCCACACCCCACCCCTACCTTTTCTCTCTCTGTCTCTGTGATTTCTCAGAAGATTAATCTTCTCTTAAGGTTGGTTGCCAAGTGATGTGTCTCTGCAAGCTTTGTTTTTCATCTCTCTCTCCTTTTCCTCCTCTCACTTCACTTGTTTGCTTTCCTTTGTGTTTTTGTGTCAGGGAACAGCATCCTGTAGGCAAGTCCTTCCCCAAAGGGAGGGCAGTCATACATAAGGAGACATCATAGCTCAGTCTCCTTGTCCTCACTTCTGAGAAGTAATTTTGTTGGTGTATAGAAACATAAGTATTTTTATGGATATCTTGTATCCTGTGATGTGCCTTAACTCATTTTTTAGTTCTAGGATTTTTTTTGGAGGGTGCATTCCTTGAGATTTTCTATGTAAAAAATCATGACATCTGCAAATAGGGATGCTTTTATTTCTTTATTTCTGATCTATATGCCTTATTAAGGGGGAAAAAAAACATTCTTGCACATTGCACTAGATAAAAGAATTGGATGTGAATTAGCAACTGAACAACAACAGCAATACTGGTATGACAAAATTGAGATGTGTTCCCTTCTCTTTTATATTCTAGAAGAGGCTTTGTATTACCGGGGTTAATTATTCTTTAAAAATTTGTTAGAATTCTCCATTGAATTCATCTGAGACTGGATATTTCTATTTTGGGGTATTTCAAAATTACAAAATGAATTTGTAATAAGTATTGGGCTGTTAAATGATCAATTTCATGTTTGATAACTTATACTAGTTTGTGTTATTTGAGGAATTCTTGTAAGTTGTCAAATTTATATGTGTAGAGTTGTTTATATTGTTGTTGTTTAATTACTAAGTCATGCCTGTTTCTTTGTGACCCCATGGACTATGTATATTCTCCAGGCAAGAATGTTGGAGTGGGTTTCCATTTCCTTCTCCGGAGGATCTTCCCAAACAGGGGATCGAACCAAGGGTCTCTAACCAAGGTCTTTGCCTTCTCCCCACATTTCATAGTTTTCCTGTTTATTTTGTACATATTTAAGGATTTTTGTTGTACAGAGAGGGAGCAATGGGTAAAGTGCTTCTACTCTGTCTTCTTGGAAGCAGAAGTAAAAATGCAATTCTGTTAAAAAATAAAATTAAAAAGCTTTTCTATAAATTTCAATATTTCCCTGCCTTTATCTGTGCTGTTTTTTATGCTTGAGATACCCTGCCATTCCTCTCTGGCACACTGGCAAACTTTGTCATTCCTCATGACACAGCTCAAGAATTTCTGTTTGGTTAAACCTCTAACCTCTGTTTCCCTGACTGCAGTCACTTCTACAGCACATCACTATCTTTTTTTTTTTTTTTTTTTTTAAATCTTTAATTCTTACATGCATTCCCAAACATGAACCCCCCTCCCACCTCCCTCCCCAGAACATCTTTCTGGGTCATCCCCATGCACCAGCCCCAAGCATGCTGCATCCTGCGTCAGACATAGACTGGCGATTCAATTCACATGATAGTATACATGTTAGAATGTCATTCTCCCAAATCATCCCACCCTCTCCCTCTCCCTCTGAGTCCAAAAGTCCATTATACACATCTGTGTCTCTTTCCCTGTCTTGCATACAGGGTCATCATTGCCATCTTCCTAAATTCCATAAATATGTGTTAGTATACTGTATGCACATCACTATCTAAATGTGGTCTGCTTAACTCCTTGTTTACTTGTTTTACTGAAGGGGTCATGCTTTTCTCATATTGTATGGGGGGAAAAAAGTGCCTGATAACACTGTAAGAAAGCTGATGTATTTTAAATGAGTTAATGGATATAGGGTAAAGGTAATAGCAGATTTTAGTTGGACATAAAAGACTAGATATTTCTTTCATAACATAGAGTTGAAACAATGGAAGCAATACATAAGCATGAGGAGGAAGAAACATAAATAGCTAATAGTTTCATTTTATTGCTAATAAGTAGCTTCCTGAAAGATACAAAATAAGAGATATGGAAAATAAAGATACCTTTTATGTAAAATGAAATATAAGAATCCAGATTTTTTCACATCTCTAGTAGTATTTCTACAAACTGTATTTATTTGGGATATGCACTAGTATTTATTTAGGATATGCACTTTAAGATTTCAGTTAAATCTAAAATTTCAACTGGAAATATTAATAGGAAATTTTGAAAAGGGATGTTGTTACTGTTGTTTAGTCACTAAGTTGTGTTCAACTTTTTTGTAATCCCGTGGACTTCCTGCCAGGCTCTTCTATCCATGGAATTCCCCAGGCAAGAATACTGGAGTGGGTTGTATTTCCTTTTCTAGGGGATTTTGCCGACCCAGGGATCGAACCTGAGTTTCCTGCATTGGCGGTCAGATTCTTTACCATCTGAGCCACCTAGAAAACCTTGAAAAGAGATAAAACATTAATTGGCATACACTTTAATGATGAGTTATCATTTGCCTAGACATTAAACAAATATTTATTTATACTAATCATATATTATTCTATTGTGCATCTAGCAGAATATCAATAGCAGCAGTAAAATATTAAACTAATATTAATTTACCTAGCTGTTGGTGAATGACAATTTGGGCTGATTTTGGAGGTAATGAAGGTTATTTAAACGATAGATTTTTTTAAAGCAGTCTAATTATCATCAGTGAAATGGAAAAGCTCAAGGCTCTGTGTTTTTCTGAATCTTCCTAGTGATACTCGTGTTTGCACACCATTTAATTAGACCACATTGTTTATGTTCCCCTATTGAGTGGGAAAATCCCAAAGTACCTTCAGTGAGCATTTTAATGAAGTGTTTTTTTTTTCAATTTAGTTTTTTATAAAAACTTTGTTGAGATAAAATTCATATACCAAGCAATCACCCATTTTAAAGTTAACAATTTAGTGTTTTTTAGTATATTGACAGTTATGCAACAACCACCATAATCCAAATTTAAACATTTTAATGCACTCCCACAGAAATCCTAGACTCAGTGAAAGTAATTCCCTATTCTACTCTAACCCATTCCTAGACAAACCCAAATTCACTTTCTGTCTTTATAAATTTGTTTATACTGGAGAGTATACACATGGAATCATACAATATGCGGTCTTTTGTGACTGGTTTCTTTTACTTGGCATAATGATATCAAGATTCATTCCAGTTACAGCATAAATCAGTACTTCATTACTTTTATTGCTGAATAATAGTCTGTTGTATGGGTCTTTACATCTTGTTTCTTCTTTCATCAGTTGATGCACATTTGGGTTGTTTCTAACTTTTGTCTGTTATAAATAATGCTGATGTGAACACTTGTTTACAAGTTTTTTTGTAGACATAGTTTTTCACATCTCCAGGAGTATAATGCTGGGTCATATGGAGACTTTATGTTTAACCTTTTGAGGAACCACCAGACTGTCGTCTAAAAGGCCTGCATCTTTTTACATTTCTACTAACAGTGAATAAGGGTTCTAATTTAACAATATTTTTGTCAATATTATTATCTGTATTTTTGGTGATAGCACCCTTATGGTATAAAGTGGTATCTCCTTGTGGTTTGGATATGCATTTCCCTGATGGCTAAATGTGGTAGGCTGAATCATGATCTTCAAAAGACACCTGTGTCCTAATCCCTGGCTCTTATGTAGGTATTACTTTACAGGGCAAAACTGACTTTACAAATATGAGTTAATGATCTTGAGTTAGGGGAATTATCCTGGATTATGTGGGAGGGACCCATGTAATTACAATGGATCTTTTAAAAGGGAGAAAAAGGGTCAAAGTCAGAAAAACGAGATATGTCAACCAAACTAGACGTTTAAAGGATGCCTTTGGAAGATGGAGGGAAGGGGATAGGAGCCAGGGTGGGCTCAAGGAACTAGAAAAGAGGGGAAAAAAAATATTTATCTTATGTCTCCAGAAGAAATGCAGCCCTACTACCACCTTGATTTT
This sequence comes from Ovis canadensis, assembly GCF_042477335.2. Classification (NCBI taxonomy): domain Eukaryota; kingdom Metazoa; phylum Chordata; class Mammalia; order Artiodactyla; family Bovidae; genus Ovis; species Ovis canadensis. The sequence goes on along the minus strand of NC_091246.1, from coordinate 148,384,237 downwards.
AGACATTTGACCTTCAGAACTGTTAGAGAGACATTTGTATTTTTTAAATCATTACGTTTTTGGTTAGTTGTTGTAACAGTAAGAAAAATCTGATACAGATCTTAGCACTTGGAAGTCAGCTGTTACTGTAACAACTACTTAAATGAAGTTGGCTTTGAAATTGGGCATTAGGCAAAGACTTGAATAATTTTAATGACTATGGTATAAGAAAAGCCTATATTGCCTTGAACTATGGTAGTAGAATTATGCATGTTAAATGCTGTCCATAAGGACTTAGAATGAACTGAGAACTTGGTGGAAAAACCTGTATTGCTTTGAGACTACCTCAACCATCCTAAGCAAACTGTTGACTAAAAAAAAAAAAAATACACCACCTAAGAGTTGTGAGTTCAGTTTTATTTGGGGCTTAAAGAAGACTATAGCTTCGGAGACAGACTCTCCAATAGTTTCGAGGAAATGCCTACAGAGGTGAGAGGAGGGAGATCAGTATATATATGATTTTGGTGAATGCAGTATGTGTAATCAAGCATCCATCTCATTGGATGGTTATTGCTAGTCATGAGGAGCAAATGTCTCCATTAATGATTTTAGCGTTTTTCTATGTGTGTGAAAGAAATTGGGTATGAGAAATTATTAGATATGAGAAGGAAATTAAGCATGCAAGAAATTGGGTCCATAAAGTGTTTTTCTGAAACTAACTATCTGAAGGTCTCTTCTGATATTTTTTTTCCCCAGAGCACAGAATGCCTCATTCCTGGTGTCCTCCCTGAACTGCTTTCAGGATGTGTTGAGGGTCAGTGACTATAGTGGCTAGTGACCAAACCCTTGTTGAGCTGGATTGCGAGTGACATTCTTTTGCTGACAAGAGTTGGTAGAAATATTGCTGTTGAAAATACTGCTGGTGAAAGCATATTTAAGATAGCTGTTTAAAAGTCTGTGACTATTAAGTCCAGTGTTTCTGAATTCCTCAGGGATAGTTTCTCTCACTTCATTTTGTTCCTTTAAGTGGGCCATACTTTCTTGTTTATTTGTATGTTGTGATTTTTAAAAAATCTAGATATTTAAATACCATAATGTAGTAGCACTGGAAATCAGATTCTCCACTTTTTCTAAGATTTGCTGCTATTGTGATTATTGAAAGCTGTAATAATCCATTTGTTTAATGATTTTTACTGTTTTCAGAGATTGTATTCCTTGCATGTTTTGGTCGCTGAAGTGTGTTTGTAGCTTATGTTCAGCTACTGTTTTTGACAGATTCCTTGAATGCCAGGAACTAAAACAACAAACAAAATCTCCCTCTGCACCCAGTCTTTGCAGATTAGTTCTGTGCTAGAGTGTTCCTTTAATACCTAGGTTACACTGAGCTTATGTAAAAGTTTACACTGAGCCTATATAAAAGCCCAGGGACAAAGCTGAGGGTTATCTCAGATGTTTTGGAGCATGCATCTTGCACTGGACGTGCACGTGGCTTTATGAATTTCTTTATATTAGTGTGCTTTCGAATACCTTGCTTTCCCAAAGAACTCCCTGTTTTCTCTCCTAGGCATCAAGTGATCTATTGTGTGTCTCAGCTGTAATCTTTTGCTGCAGAGTGTGTCCATTTTTGAGTGGTTTTGAGCAATTTCCCTACTTTCCAGGCTTGAGTTAGTTCTTCAGATGAGACATAGCCTAGTGCCTTGTGTCAGTCCTTCTTGTAGCTCCCGACAGGTTAAAACAGATATAAGCAGTAGTATAAGAGTCAGGACGGCCTGCTCCCACCACAGCAGGGATTAAGATCTCACACTGGAAATGTAAGATTTCCATTGTCCGGGCTGCTGACGAGCCAGGGAGGTGGCAAATAAAAGCACCACAAAGTTTTCCTACCATTTAAAGTTGTTTTTTCTTAATTTAACATTTGTTTGGCTGCTGTAAACCTTTGATTGTCTTCCAGAGTTCTAATGAAGTTGGTTCCAGTAGTTGATCTGTTAGGGGACAGGAGTTCTAATTCACTGTTTTTTCTTTTCTTTTTTTAAATTGGAGGCTAATTACTTTACAATATTGTGGTGGTTTTTGCCATACATTCACATGAGTCAGTCATGGGTGTACATGTGTCCCCCATCCTGACCCTCCCTCCCACCTCCCTCCCCATCCCATCCCTCAGGGTCAACCCAGTGCACCAGCCCTGAGCACCCTGCCTCATGCATCGAACCTGGACTGGTGATCTATTTCACATATGATAATACACATGTTTCAATGCTATTCTCTCACATCATCCCACCCTTGCCTTCTCCCATGGAGTCCAACAGTCTGTTCTTTACATCTCTTTTGCTGTCTTGCATACAGGGTCATCATTACCATCTTTCTAAATTCCATATACATGTGTTAATATACTGTCAGTCTTTTTCTTTCTGACTTACTTCACTCTGTATAATAGGCTCCAGTTTCATCCACCTCATTAGAACTGACTCAATTACATTATTTTTAATGGCTGAGTAATATTCCATTGTATATATGTTCCACAGCTTTCTTATCCATCATCTGCCAATGGACATCTAGGTTGCTTCCATGTCCTGGCTATTGTAAACAGTGCTGTGATAAACATTGGGGTACACCTGTCTCTTTCCATTCTGGTTTCCTTGGGGTGTATGCCCAGCAGTGGGATTGCTGGGTCATATGGCAGTTCTCTTTCTAGTTTTTTAAGGAATCTCCACACTCTTCTCCATAGTGGCTGTGCTAGTTTGCATTCCCACCAACAGTGTAAGAGGGTTCCTTTTTCTCTGCACCTTCTCCAGCATTTATTGTTCGTAGACTTTTGGATAGCAGCCACTCTGACCGGCATGAGATGGTACCTCACTGTGGTTTTGATTTGCATTTCTCTGATAATGAGTGATGTTGAGCATATTTTCATGTGTTTGTTAGCCATCTGTATGTCTTCTTTGGAAAAATGTCTGTTTAGTTCTTTGGCCCATTTTTTGGTTGGGTTATTTATTTTTCTGGAATTGAGCTGCATAAGTTGCTTGTATATTTTTGAGATTAATTCTTTGTCAGATGCTTCATTTGCTATTATTTTCTCCCATTCTGAAGGCTGTCTTTTCACCTTGCTTATAGTTTCCTTCTTTGTGCAAAAGCTTTTAAGTTTAATTAGGTCCCGTTTGTTTATTTTTACTTTTATTTCCATTACTCTGGGAAGTGGGTCATAGAGGATCCTGCTGTGATTTATGTCAGAGAGTGTTTTGCCTACGTTTTCCTCTAGGAGTTTTATAGTTTCTGGTCTTACGTTTAGATCTTTAATCCATTTTGAGTTTATTTTTGTGTATGGTGTTAGAAAGTGTTCTAGTTTCATTCTTTTAAAAGTGGTTGATCAGTTTTCCCAGCACCACTTGTTAAAAAGATTGTCTTTTCTCCGTTGTATATTCTTTTTGTCAAAGATAAGGTGTCCATAGGTGTGTGGGTTTATTTCTGGGCTTTCTATTTTTTTCCATTGATCTATATTTCTGTCTTTGTGCCAGTACCATACTGTCTTGATGACTGTAGCTTTGTAGTAGAGCCTGAAGTCAGGCAGGTTGATTCCCCCAGTTCCATTCTTCTTTCTCAAGACTGCTTTGGCTATTTGAGGCTTTTTGTAATTCCATACAAATTGTGAAATTATTTGTTCAATCACACTTCACATTTTAGTTTAGAGTAAGTTACCATGGGGTCTTCCTGGGTGGCTCAGTGGTTAATAATCCAAATAATCCCCATGCCAATGCTGGAAATGCAGGTTCGATTCCTGAGTGAGAAAGATCCCCTGGAGAAGGAAATGGTAACCCACTCCAGTATTCTTGCTTGGGAAGTTCCACAGACAGAGGAGCCTATCGGGCTACAGTTCATGGGGTCACAAAAAAGTTGGGCACCACTCAGTGACTAAACAACAACAACAACAAACAACAAAAACATTACCCTGATGGTTAAGGATGTTTTTCTATAAATTTTGTTTTATGTATTTATGTCTTATTATCCATTTGACTTAGCTTTTATGTATGTTGCAAAGTTTGATTTTTTGCATATGGATATTTTATTGTTCCAGTATGGTTACAGCAGGCAGGTAGCTGGATATAAGCAGAGAAATGCAGGCAAGGGCCAGGTGGCAAGAAATCACACATCTTGTAAATACTGGGGATCCATGCACAAAGAAAAGCAAGAATCTCTAGATTTACAGGAAACTACACAGTTTGGGTGATAAGTGTCCTGGAGGCAGATAAAAAAATATGGCAAAAGGTGGGAACCTCCTTCATCGGAATGTGACCTGTTGCTCATTATGCTCTCATTAGCCTTGAAGATAAGAATTACCCATCAAGCACCTTCGCCATGCCACTCTGATCTAAGCTAAACAAGGACAAAAATCCCTCCTTCCCTCAGGAAGATGGAGCTGGGATGAAAATCAAGGAATATAACCCCCAAACTCCTTCTTCCCCAGTGAATATTCTGCCCCTTCATTTGTATGCCCTTCATAACCAAGAGATAGTGGAGGACAGAGGAGCCTGGTATGCTACAGTCCTAGAGGTCTCAAAGAGTTTCAGACAAGACTGAACAACAACAACATAACCAGCTTGCCAAAGAAACCCAGGGCAGCAGCTACTGACCTATCTGCCTGTCTTTCCCTCGAGAGCATTGTTTTTGTTAGTTTTTTTTTTTTTTTTTTGTCGCTAACTCATGTCTGACTCTTTTGTGATCCCATGAACTGTAGCCTGCCAGACTCCTCTGTCCATGGGATTTTCCAGGCAAGAATACCGGAGTGGGTTGCCATTTCCTTTTCCAGAGGATCTTCCTAATCCAGGGATTGAACCCACATCTCCTGCATTGCAAGTGGACTCTACAACTGAGCCTCCAGGGAAGCTTCTGAGAGCGTATTCTTGCTGAAATAAATTTTCATTTTAGTTTCTTAACCTCCCTGTTTCATCTTCAAATTCTTTCCATGACGAGGTAAGAACCTTAAATTCTCTGAAAATAGTACCATTTGTTGAAAAAAACAAAACAAAACACTATACTTTCACTACTGAGAAAATTGAGTGAAAAGTAGAGATTTCTCACTTGCCACATTCCTTAATACATAGATATCCTCTCATATTTTCAACACTGCCCACAAGAGTGGTACAATTATTGCAGCTGATGAACCTACACTGACACATCGTTATCACTCAGAGTTCATGGTCTACATTAGAGTATTTTCTTGTTATTGTATGTTCTGTGGGTTTAGACCAATTTATGACATGTATATGGCAACCCACTCCAGAGCCTAGAGAATTCCATGGACAGAGGAGCCTGGTAGGCTATAGTCCATGGGGTGGCAAAGAGTCGGACACAACTAAGCGACTATCACTCACATTCACCGTTACAGAGTCATTTCACTGCCCTAAAAACCCTTTCCTTTTTCAAAGTAGCCACAAAATAAGTTTTGTGATCCTTCCTGACGTTCAAGCTGGTTTTAGAAAAGGCAGAGGAACCAGAGATCAAATTGCCAACATCCGCTGGATCATGGAAAAAAGCAAGAGGGTTCCAGAAAAACGTCTATTTCTGCTTTATTGACTATGCCAAAACCTTTGACTGTGTGGATCACAATAAACTGTGGAAAATTCTTCAAGAGATGGGAATACCAGACCACCTGACCTGCCTCTTGAGAAACCTGTATGCAAGTCAGGAAGCAACAGTTAGAACTGGACATGGAACAACAGACTGGTTCCAAATAGGAAAAGGAGTACATCAAGGCTGTATATTGTCACCCTGCTTATTTAACTAATATGCAGAGTACATCATGAGAAATGGTGGACTGGAAGAAACACAAGCTGGAATCAAGATTGCCGGGAAAAATCTCAATAACCTCAGATATGCAGATGACACCACCCTTATGGCAGAAAGTGAAGAGGAACTAAAAAGCCTCTTGATGAAAGTGAAAGAGGAGAGTGAAAAAGTTGGCTTAAAGCTCAATATTCAGAAAACGAAGATCATGGCATCCAGTCCCATCACTTCATGGGAAATAGATGGGGAAACAGTGGAAACAGTGTCAGAATTTATTCTTCTGGGCTCCAAAATCACTGCAGATGGTGACTGCAACCATGAAATTAAAAGATACTTACTCCTTTGAAGAAAGGTTATGACCAGCCTAGATAGTATATTCAAAAGCAGAGACATTACTTTGCCGACTAAGGTCCGTCTAGTCAAAGCTATGGTTTTTCCAGTGGTCATGTATGGAAGTGAGAGTTGGACTGTGAAGAAGGCTGAGCACTGAAGAATTGGTGCTTTTGAACTGTGTTGTTGGAGAAGGCTCTTGAGAGTCCCTTGGACTGCAAGGAGATCCAACCAGTCCATTCGGAAGGAGATCAACCCTGGGATTTCTTTGGAAGGAATGATGCTAAAGCTTAAACTCCAGTAATCTGGCCACCTCATGCAAAGAGTTGACTCATTGGAAAAGACTCTGATGCTGGGAGGGATTGGGGGCAGGAGAAGAAGGGGATGACCGAGGATGAGTTGGCTGGATGGCATCACTGACTCGATGGATGTGATTCTGAGTGAACTCCGGGAGTTGGTGATGGACAGGGAGGCCTGGCGTGCTGCAATTCATGGGGTTGAAAGAGTTAGACATGACTGAGTGACTGAACTGAACTGAACTGAAGAATATAAAAATTGTTAGGGAGAGGGGATTTGGATTTTTACTTTTTAAAGCATTTGAAACTTGTGTGTATGGTCAAAACCAGAAAAAAAAAATCTTCTGTTTCAATGTTCATACATTTGGGGAGAAATGTGTTCTTATATGTAAATTTCCAAAGTCAGACAACTCCCTACTCTTTGCCGTTTCTCAAAATCATCTCCTACTTGTACTATTTCATTAGTCTCCCAGCTAGTCTTCTTGTTTCCATTTCCTACAATTTATAGTTTTCTCCATGACAGCATCTAGAGAAATCCTTTCAAAATGTCATTGAGATCATGTTGCCGTCTTTAAACTACTTCAGTGGCCTTCCTTTTCACTTACAGCAAAATCCAGCGGCTTTACAATAGCCACTAAAAGGCTATACATGTTCTGGCTTTCAAATTTTCTGACTATGTCTCCTACCACTTTCCTTTTCTTAATTGCTCTGTGTCAGTTGTTCAGTTTCTGTTTCAGGTGTTTGTTGGATATAACATTAACAATGCCACATCAAGGTCTTTGCGTTTGCTATGCTTCTTCCTTGGAATGCTTTTTACCCAGATATTTCTTGCTCTATGGTTACACATGTTTTTTCAAATACTGCCTCACCTGAGGCCCTATCTAACTACACAGTTCGAAACATACCTTTCTCCATTTATTTAACCCTGTTTGCTTCTTTCTGTTTTCTGTGTTGCAGTATTTACTCCCTGTATTGCTTTATTTATATTTATTTTTTATTGTATGTCTCCCCACAGCTAGAGTATATGTTGTATGATAGTAGGGATGGTGTTTTGTTTACTGTTGTATCCCTGGTCCTTAGAATAATGCCTGACGTAGAGAGGCTTTAAATATGTTACTTATTTATTGAAGTATAGTTAATTTACAATGTTGTGTTAGTTTCAAGTGTATAGCAAAGTGATTCAGTTATACATATCTGTATTATATTCATTATATATATGTAAAATAGAGTTGAAGTTTATATAATCAGAGTTATATGAAGTTAATGAAGCCCCTTCTTTGTAATTATAGTTAAATTTCTTTAAACCAAAAAAAAATACACCAACTAAAAAAGATTATCCTATTTTCTGTGTTTTTCTACAGTTACTTCTGAAGCTTAGAAGTAGTTATATGTCAAAACTATGAGGATACTACACTGTTACACATTTCAGTGTGATGTTAATTAAAATGGACATAATATATACCATTTTCCTATTCAAATTATTGACTCTAGCTGTCTCTGTACTAAACCATACAAAGATAAATTTTAAAATTCAGTTAGACACAAACAAAAATAGTAAGAAGCAGACACAGTTTTGTCCTTTATTTTTAAGTATCATTTTCCTCACCATCTACATCAACCTATTATCTTTTTTGTTGACCAGGGCGTTGTCTTATTCTCATTTCTGCACACATGTTGCTATATATCAACTTCCTTATTCCTCTGTGCCTGGAAGAGTGTTTTGCATTTTAATATTTCAGTAGACAGATATTTTGTTTTTAAATCCACAAATAGATTTCTGTGGTATACAGATTTGATGTACGATGAAGCCAATAAAGAACTGTCTCAGCATGTACAATATATCAATAGCCTCATGACAGTTAGATAGATTAATTCAAATTAAATACCAAACTAGACTATGATATATTGGTTTTTCAATAGTAGTTCATCTTCTCATAAATAGGAACTCCACTATTCAGTGTAGATAATATTTAGCATCCTTTCAGTTTGCAAATTCAAGTGACATATAGATGAAGCCTATGATAATGACTGGAAGAAAACTGAATCATATTACCCATTTTATGACAGTGGACCTGTTTAGGAAACATCAACATAAGCGGTTAAAAAGCTATTAGAAATTTTCTTTTGCTGAAGTGATAAAATTTCTGCTTTTAAGTTTGAGATATAAAAGTCCAAAGTTCAATTTTCAGCAGAAATTAATTTTTCACATTCTGGCATCAAGAATAAGTCTTGATATCTATCTGTGATAAGAGGGAAAGCCACAAAACAAAGACAAGCTCTAGAATAATTTAAAAGATTTGGTCTCTGATCTCCCAAATACTTGAGAGAACAAAAATAGAAATACTTTTATGAAAAACCCTGCCGTATTTAGAAAAAAGTTACTTCCACTTTATCATTTAGGTACCTTCAGGAACAACTAATATAAGACTGTTTTCATAAACTTAATTGTCTAAAATAACTAACAGTAAATTCAGTGTTTGCCAACAAAGGTCGGTCTAGTCAAGGCTATGGTTTTTCCAGTAGTCACCTATGGATGTTGAGAGTTGGACTATAAAGAAAGCTGAGCACCGAAGAATAGATGCTTTTAAACTGTAGTGTTAAAGAAGACTCTTGAGAGTCCCTTGGACTGCGAGGAGATCCAACCAGTCTATCCTAAAGGAAATCAGTCCTGAATATTTATTGGAAGGACTGATGTTGAAGCTGAAACTCCAGTACTTTGGTCACCTGATGCGAAGAGCTGACTCATTTAAAAAGACCTTGATGCTGAGAAAGATTGAAGGTGGGAGTAGAAGAGGATGACAAAGGATGAGATGGTTGGATGGTGTTACTGACTTGATGGACATGAGTTTGAGTAAACTCCAGGAGTTGGTGATGGACAGGGAGGCCTGGTGTGCTGCAGTCCATGGGGTCACAAAGAGTCAGACACGATTGAGTGACTGAACTGAACCGAACTGAACTGAAATTCAGTGTCTCTCACTCTTTTCCTCAGTAACAATTTTGGTTCTTTCTCTTTCCACATGTTGGTTTCAAAGTGAGATTGTTATTAAGATCAGGGAGTCAGTCAGCCCCAAGCTTCAGATTAATTCATAACAATGAAAGAAAATGGACAAAAGGTAATTTAAGGATTATTTCTACAAGATAAAGGGAGTAATTGTCACAGTTTTCCAGAAGACCTTTTTTCACATCCCATTGGTCCTCACTGGCTCAATTCCTAACACAGTTCTGTTTAGCATTGGAGATTAGCATCCTTCATCCTGAAGATTCTACTTTACTCAGTTCCAAATCCATTAATAAGTCAGAAGCCCATATTTTCTAGCAAATGAAATTTGGAATATTAGATGAATGCACTATGTGTTTAGTATATGTTGTATTTGGACTCACTTGCTATACTGGCTGGAAGCAAATTCAGACCCATAAACTCAAACTTCCCCAGCTCCATCTCTGCATACCATACATTTTGCTCGTTGTTCTGAAGAAATTAACAAGTCTTTTAAACCTGTGTTTCCAGTTAAAAATAGAAAGAAGTGGTTTGCAATGGGATATACAATGTACCCTTGCCCTCTTGTGCTTTCTTTGCCCAGTTAACAATCCTATGTTCTACAATAATGAAGAAGAAAAAAAGAGGAAATTGTAACTTTTCTTTTTTTATAGTGCTGCTTTGATAATTAAAGAGAATTTTTCTACAGTGGTAAGGAGATCAACCCTGGGATTTCTTTGGAAGGAATGATGCTAAAGCTGAAACTCCAGTAATTTGGCCACCTCATGCGGAGAGTTGACTCATTGGAAAAGACTTTGATGCTGGGAGGGATTGGGGACAGGAGAAGAAGGGGACGACTGAGGATGAGATGGCTGGATGGCATCACGGACTCAATGGACGCGAGTCTGAGTGAACTCCGGGAGTTGGTGATGGACAGGGAGGCCTGGCGTGCTGCGATTCATGGGCTTGCAAAGAGTTGGACATGACTGAGCGACTGAACTGAACTGAGCATTACCGGAGGTTTTAGCTATAGGTGATCTCAAAGTTCCATCTGTTGATGCTACTTGCAACACATTTTTTGCTAATTGTTCTAACCACTTAATGTTTGAGGGGCAGCAGTCATTGGTTATGCAAAAGCAGAGGAAGAATACCTAGGGAGAGTAGGGAAGCTAAGAAAGAATGCCCTGTTACAATTGATATATTTCTGTTTTTAATATCACATTTTTAAAGTTAATTATTTCCACTTTGTCAAGGACAAGTAAGTTGGGGTTATAACTCTAATGCTAGAAGGAGAAGAAATGCTCCACATGGCTCTTAGACCACAGTACCACACTCCAGCCTAATACTCTACTTACATCATATTTGTTACAGTGACACTGTTCCTATTGCTAATGATTATTCTTTTTTATGTGATAACTTATGATTTCTTCTCTAAGTCCTATCAAGTTGCTCAGGGCTCTATCTGCCTAGCCTTTGCTAGGTTTCTTCTTATTGGAGACTTGTCATTTAGTCACCAAGTTGTTTTCAACTCTTTTGCAACCCCATGGACTATAGCCCGCTAAGCTCCTTGGTCCATGAGATTTCCTAAGCAAGAATACTGGAGTGGGTTGCCATTTCCTACTCTATGGGGTTTTCCCAATGACCCAGGGATCAAATCTGCCCCTCCTGCCTTGCAGGTGGATTCTTTACTGCTGAGCCAGCTGGGAGGAGACTGCACCTTATTCCTGAATCATAGTGACTGTGTTAGCAAACTGCGGTCTTGCCTTACTCTGAATAGATAAATAGCATTCTAGTATCCAGGAAGCAAACCTTGTCGCCATGCTTTTAGTCTCCTAAAACTCTTTTTTGTGTTCCTACTAATTAAGGAAAATTTAGGGTATAAACATTGTTAAGCAGGTCAAAATGTCTTCATAATTGTAGATTCTGGGAATTATACATATCAAATGATGCCTGTAAAGTGAAGATAGAGTAATTTCCCTGGAAATATCTATTCTTAATTCTACCCCCTTCCTTTCTGGTCCAAAGTTTAAGTCACAGACTAGTTTGTGGCTGAGATTCTATTGTATGTGTTGTATGTATTTAAAATAGTTCCATGCATTTGCAGGGTTTTAAATGTAGGTACTAGGTTTAATGTACCTAGTTAAGAAACTGGATAAAGTCACAGTCAGCTCTAAAAACTTCCTTTTTTTTTTTTTTTTTTGGTCAAAATCACAAATATAATCTTACCAATGTATCTACATCCTCCAGGAGCTTTGATACTACTTTTGATTTGGTGGATTTAAGATGTTACCAGCTACAATTCAAATAAATCCTAGAATTTAGTAGTTTATCCTTCTGAAGTTTCTTTCTCATATTGTATCCCCAAAAATGTGTTCAGTGGGCAGCCATGCATGAAGCAATTAAAAAAATCCAGGCTCTTTCCATTTTATTGTGCTGCCATTCATATATGGTCATGGATAATTCTAGTTAGAGAAGAGAGTTCATAACATCCACGTGTTTTTCCTTTCTGGCCTAGATGTGGCACACTTAAGTCTGTCATATATTTTTGGGAAGAATATAGTCCCAGGAGAAATACAGGTTTAAAAATGTAGTTCCTGAAGGGGCAGCCTCTTTCCAGAAACTAATCTCTTCCATGAAGACATGATATGACATCTGTGTGTGCTCAGTCATGTCCAACTCTTTGCAACTCCATGAACCTGTAGCCCGCTAGGCTCCTGTGTCCATGAAATTTTCCAGGCAGGGATACTGGAGTGGGGTGTCATTTCCAAATCTAGGAGATCTTCTTGACCCAGAGATCCAACCTGCATCTCTTGTGTCTCCTTCATTGGTAAGTGTATTCTTTACCACTGAACCACCTGGGAAGCCCCTCTTCTATGAAAGGGGAACACAAATTGTTAAGAGGACTGGTAATTACTTGGTCAATTTTCATTCCAGTCTCAAAGAAAGTCAGTACCAAAGAATGCTCAAACTATTGCACAATTGCACTCATCTCACACGCTAGTAAAGTAATGCTCAAAATTCTCCCAACCACACTTCAATATATGTGAACCATGAATTGCCAGATGTTCAAGATAGATTTAGAAAAGCCAGAGGAACCAGAGATCAAATTGTCAACATCTGCTGGATCATCGAGAAACCAAGAGAGTTCCAGAAAAACATCTATTTCTGCTTCATTGACTATGCCAAAACCTTTGACTGTGTGGACCACAGTAAACTGTGGAAAATTCTTCAAGAGATGGGAGTATCAGACCACCTGACATGTCTCTTTATAAATCTGTATACAGATCAGAAATCAGCAGTTAGAACTGGACATGGAACAAAAGACTGGATCCAAATCAGGAAAGGAGTATGTCAAGGCTGTATATTGTCACCTGCTTATTTAACTTATATGCAGAGTACATCATGGGAAATGCTGGGATGGATGAAGCACAAGATGGAATCAAGATTGCTGGGAGAAAAATCAATAACTTCAGACATGCAGATGATACCACCCTTATGGCAGAGAGTGAAAAAGAATGAAAGAGCCTCTAGATGAAAGTGAAAGAGGAGAGTGAAAAAGTTGGCTTAAAGCTCAACATTCAGAAAACTAAGATCATGGCATCTGGTCCCATCACTTCATGGCAAATAGATGGGGGAAATAGTGGAAACAGTGGCAGACTTTATTTTGGGGGGCTCCAAAATCACTACAGATAGTGATTGCAGCCATGAAATTTAAAGATGCTTACTCCTTGGGAGGAAAGTTATGACCAACCTAGATAGCACATTAAAGAGCAGAGATATTACTTTGCCAACAAAGGGTCCGTCTACTCAAGGCTATGGTTTTTCCAGTGGTTATGTATAGATGAGAGAGTTGGACTAGAAAGCTGAGCGCCGAAGAACTGATGCTTTTGAACTATGGTGTTAAAGAAGACTCTTGAGAGTCCCTTGGACATCAAGGGGATCCAACCAGTCCATCCTAAAGGAGATCGGTCCTGGGTGTTCATTGGAAGAGCTGATGTTGAAGCTGAAACTCCAATACTTTGGCCTCCTGATGTGAAGAGCTGACTCATTGAAAAGATCCTGATGCTGGGAAAGATTGAAGGTGGGAGGAGAAGTGGATGACAGAGGGTGAGATGGCTGGATGGCATCACCAAGTCAATGGACATGAGTTTGAGTGAACTCCAGGAATTGGTGATGGACAGGGAGGCCTGGCGTGCTGCAGTCCATGGGGTCGCAAGGAGTCGGACATGACTGAGTGACTGAACTGAACTGAAATTAATTACTTGCTTAACAATATTATTAACCAGAGAGACTGGCTTAATAATCATTCTAGAAAAACAGAAACACTCATCTTGGTAAATACTTCATAACCCGGCAAGAGCACTTGTTCATTTCCGATTCTGTTGCAAATCAAAGAACAAAAAGATGCTGGGAAAAATCTATTTTGCTTGACAATCTACCCCCCACTAAAAATTCAGACTTTTAGTCATGCTGGCAATTTGAGGTAGTCCAGTGAAACCTCCCACAAAAATTATTATAAAAATTTTAAAAATGGTTTTAAACAAATTTAGCTCTTTGAAATACCAAAACACTAAATAAAGCCGGCAGAAAGTATAGGAGGGGTTCCTTTGAAAAAAAAACTGTGATAAGTAAGGTTTACAAGTGCTTGACTTTTCTTTTCCGTCTCAGAATGCATCTCCTACAAAAGGTGCCAGAGAGCCTCATGAGGTGTAACTTCCACCTGTATATAATATAAATTACACATGCAGAGGAAAATTACTCCACTTAGTTCACTGTTGCCTATTCTACAAAAATAGATGTGGATCCTCTGAATAGCATTTTCCTTTTCCAATATTGTTAGTGGAAGGTGCTGGGGAGACATTGACGGAGCGAGGAATTGTACTTTCTAGTTCTGGTTTGTTCCCAGGCAGCTCCTGCAGCTTTATGCATATTCCCTTGACTCAACTCTAGTTCCTGCAACCTGGGTGCCTTCTCCGGTGTCCACCTCTCACAAAATACAGCAGCAGCAGTCAGCATTTACCTGAGCATCTCTCTCGCAGGCAAGTTTGTAGCAGAGTGATTTCAAGGAAGCAACTCTCCTTGAGAAGCCTACCCTGGCATTTTAGAGGGTGGATTTCTAGTAGATGCACTTCTCCAGTAAATTCTTCATCTCAGCTCTGTAACCTCTTTCTTGAACTATGGATGTTAAGAAATGTGTGACATTTTTGCACACTATCTGTGGGAAAGGGAGACAGGGGTTGGAAAGAGTCACTCAAAGCAGCCACTAAGTAATTTGTAACTTTATGTTTCCAGGGTTATTTTGAAAAGTAATGCTATTGGGAGATTTTTGAAAAGAAGGCATATAGGTTAAGTTAAAATGGAAAGATTTTTAGAACAAGCCTCTGAAATGGGTGGGGTTAAGTTCATAAATTTCCTCTTTTTTAAGATTATGTTTAAGGAAAATATATAAAGTGAAATTTTAGAATTTATTTCCTATGAAATAACTCAGAAGAAATGATATATTCTCTCTGCTTTAACAAAAAAAATGTTATGATAATACTTGATTAGTTGTTCAGTTGGATTAGAATCAACTACCTTTAGAAAGGGGCTTCCTTCCCAGGTAGCTCAGTGGATAAAGAATATGCCTGCAATACAGGAGATGCAGGGGACTTAGTTTCAATACCTCGGTTGGGAAGATCCCCTGGAGGAGGGCACAGCAACCCACTCAAGTATTCTTGCCTGGCGAATCCCATGGACAGAGGAGCCTGGCTGGCTGCAGTCCATAGAGTTGCCAAGCATCAGAGATGACTGAAGTGACTGAAAACACATGCATACACACACCTTTAGTAAAATCCATTAAAAACTGCTCACCTCTTCTCACCTCTTTTCATTTGCAGTGATATAATATTAGTGATGTTCTGTTAGTGTTGGGGGTAGGGATGCAAGTGAAAATATCGTATAGGTATGCTTATATTATATAAGCATATTATATATATAGGTAGGTATATAATGGTATATAATGGTATATAACATACGCCTATATAATATTATATCTTTGTATATCTATATACCATTATATACCTACCTATATATATCGGTAGGTATATAAAGTGCTGCACTCAGTATGTCAGCAAATTTGAAAACTCAGCAGTGGCCACAGGTCTGTAAAAGGTCAGTTTTCATTCTAATCCCTAAGAATGGCATACTACCATACAATTGCATTCATTTCACATGCTAGCAAGATAATGTTCAAAATCCTTCAAGCTAGGCTTCATTCAGCAAGATATGAACCTAGAACTTCCAGATGTACAAGGTAGGTTTAGAAAAGGCATAGGAACCAGAGATTAAATAGCCAACATTCGGTGAATCATAGAAAAAGTAAAGGAATTCTAGAAAAACATCTGCTTCATGGACTATGCTAAAGCCTTTAACTATGTGGATCACAACAAACTGTGGAAAATTCTTAAAGAAACAGGAATACCAGACCACCTCATCTATTTCCTGAGAAACCTGTAGGCAGGTCAAGAAGCAAGAGTAGAATCGGACATGGAACAATGGACTGGTTCAAGATTGGGAAAGGAGTACATCAAGACTGTATATTGTCTCCCTGCTTTTTTAACTTACATGCAGAGGCTGGTGGTGGTTTAGTTCACTAAGTCATGTCCGACTCCTGCTACTCCATGGACTGTAGCCTACTATTTCTCCTCTGCCCATGAGATCACCCAGACAAGAATACTGTGCTGGGAGCCAGCGTGAGGAACTCCACCTGTGGCAAAGGTCATGAGGAAGGAGGCTTCGGCATACACAAAGGCAGGATGGAGCCTCAGGAAACCCCCTGTTCCCGAGCATCTACCCCAAAACCAGAGTCTGCCTACTTTACTGCTTTATGCTCTCACCTACACCTCTGACTTTATGGGGGGCTGTCCCCCACCTCTCTCGGAGAAGGAGTTAACCTACAGCTCCAGTTAATAAAAATTCCTGGGCGTGACAAGGGTGTCTCAGGTCAAACCTCTCTGCTGGCAGACTAGCTTGTGTGACAGGATTATCCACACTCTTGATACTATGTACATGATTGTTTACAACCTCTCAACCATAAACAACACAGAGAGTTTGGAGTATTTTGAAAGTCTTAGTTAGCATTGCATTAAGATAAAAATCATGTTGGTGAAGGGTTTTTCATCTGTTGAGCCAATATTTGCTGCTAAATCTCCATATTCCCTGCCCTTATAATGAATATAGCTAGCATATAGGAGAAATAAGTATTAACCTTTAAGATTAATCACGTTAAACCTTAGGCTAAGTAAATTCCTTTTTTAATTGTAACTCACTACACCCTCACCCTATAGGAATGCAACTTTATCTGGTGCCTTCAGAGGGTGGCGCCTAGTTTAAGAAAAAATCACCCCTGGAAAAAAATAAGCTTTCTTGTTGACTGACCGTTATCAGAAAGGGCCATAAAATGTCAGCAGGCCTCATGGCCAGAAGATGATGTAAAACCCCTAAGACCTTTGTATACTTTTATATGAAGCACCTGATTTTGATAAAGGTCAGGACTGCTGACCCCTGCATGACTTTAAAATTTCCATTTTGTCTCTATGTGTAAAATTTCCATTTTTGTCTCTCTATATAAGCAAACCTGAAAATAAAGAAAACGGATCAGTTTCTGGAAAGACTGATTTCCCCGTGTTGTTCTTTCTTGTTCTCCGTTTTTCTGGCTGAATTCCCATTTGGAGCATGTGTGCTTGCCAAGCCTGCTAATTTTGCCCTGGCTTTTAAGATCCACGCGAGAGGGAGCCCAAGGAGGGGCACTCTTCGCTATTCAAGTGGGCGCCGGTGGCCTACGTAGGTGGTGCAAGCTTCTTGTCTTGAAGCTTTATTGGTATCCCATGTAAACCAAGTTATTCAGCCTCTTTTTCTCCACTAATTTTCCTACTACACTATTCCTTTCTAATCTCTCTTTATACTTCTAATTAAATAGCTTTTTCCTAGGACACCAACTCCATCTCCACTTCGAATTACCCTGGATCCACCGGGGCTGGACGCGGGCAATACTGGAGTGGGGTGCCATTTCCTTCATCATGTGAAATGCCAGGCTGGATGAATCACAAGCTGGAATCAAGATTTCCAGGAGAAATATCAACAACCTTAGATGCAGATGACACCACCCTAATGACAGAAACTGAAGAGGAACTAAGAAGCCTCTTAGTGAAGGTGAAGGAAGAGAGTGAAAAAGCTGGCTTAAAACTCAACATTCAAAGAAACTAAGATCATGGTATCCAGTCCTATCATTTCATGGCAAACAGATGGGGAAAAATGGAAACAGTGACAGATTTTATTTTCTTAGGCTCTAAATTCTCTGCAGACAGTAATTGTAGCCATGAAATTAAAAGATGATTGCTCTTTGGGAGAAAGACAATGGCAAAACTAGACAGAGTGTTAGAAAGCAGAGACATCATTTTGCCAACAAAGGTCAATCTAGTCAAAGCTATCATTTTTTCCAGTAGTCATGTATGGATGTGAAATTTGGATCATAAAGTAGGCTGAGCACCAAAGAACTGATGCTTTTGAATTATGGTTTTGGAGAAGACTCTTGAGAGTCTCTTAGACAGCAAGGAAACCAAACCAGTCAATCCTAAAGGAAATTCACCCTGAGTATTCATTGGAAGGACTGATGCTGAAGTTCCAATAATTAGGCCACCTGATGTGAAGAGCGGACTTATTGGCAAAGAGCTTGATGTTGGGAAAATTAACAGCAAGTGATAGAGGATGAAGAAGGGGGTGACAGAGGATGACATGGTTGGATAGTTCCACCAACTCAATGGACATGAGTTTGAGCAAACTCCAGAAGACAGTGAAGGACAGGAAAGCTTGGCATGCTGCAATCCGTGGGGTCACAAAGAGTGGGACACGACTTAGTGACTGAACCACAACAACAACAGCAACAACAACGCTTATATTAATTTCTTCTTAGTAAGTGAGATTTCTTTCAATTCTGCAGCATTTGAGTCTTTAGAGACTCTGAAGAATATTTACCTGAGCAGCAGAAAGACCCAGGGGAAAAAAATCTGATTGTTCACTCTTATAGCTGTTAGGTGTCTTAGGAGTATTTTCAGAAAGTGGAATAAAGCTCATTATATCTAATTTTGCTCACATGTGCCTTCCTTTCTATTTTCTCTGCAGCTAGAATATACAGAAAACCTTGGGATATGAAGTTGGTTTGTTTGAATGGAAATTCTCTTTATTTCTGTACAACTATTAGAGCCACTAAATGAAACATTATACTTAATAAAAATAATAATGTTTGAGGATCCTTAGACAGTTTTAGGATCAAATTATAACTAAAATTTTATTTTTGTTTAACTTTAAAAGTTCTAATTATTTTATTGATTTAGCAAATATCATACATTTCTAAAAATAATGTTTTGGTTTCTAAGAGGTGTGTAACAATTAATTTTATTTCAAAAGGGAAAGAACATGTATACTGGCTTGAGCAAATAAGTACTTCTAAAGTGGACAGTGATAGCCAAGTTTCTAACTCTTAGAGAAAGCCTCAGGTTAGAATGAGCTGTATGGATCTCAGTTCAGTTCAGTCGCTTAGTTGTGTCCAACTCTTTGTGATCCCATGAACCGCAGCACGCCAGGCCTCCCTGTCCATCTCCAACTCCTGGAGTCCACCCAAACCCATGTCCATTGAGTTGATGATGCCATCCAACCATCTCATCCTCTGTCGTCCCCTTCTCCTCCTGCCCTCAGTCTTTCCCAGCATCAGGGTCTTTTCCAATGAGTTAGCTCTTCACATCAGGTGGCCAAAGTATTGGAGTTTCAGCTTCAACATAAGTCCTTCCAATGAACACCCAGTATTGATCTCCTTTAGGATGGACTGGTTGGATCTCTTGACATAGTCCTTTTCCTATTTGGAGCCAGTCTGTTGTTCCATGTCCAGTTCTAACTGTTGCTTCCTGACCTGCATAGATTAGTGTTAGAAATATCAGTATGAACTCAACATTTAACTTAATACAGATATATATATATATATAGAAGTTGTCCCTCAATATCCATGGAGGATTGGTTCCAGGAGCCCCCCATGGATACCAAAATTTGTGGATATTCAGTTCAGTTCAGTTGCTCATCATGTCCAACTCTATGTGACCCCATGGACTACAGCATGCCAGGCTTCCCTGTCCATCACCAATTCCTAAAGTTTGCTCAAACTCATGTCCATCATGTCGGCCAGTGATGCCATCCAACCACCTCATCCTCTGTCTTCCTCTTCTGCTACTGCCTTCAATCTTTCCCAGCATCAAGGTCTTTTCTAATGGGTCAGTTCTTTGCATCAGGTGGCCAATGAATGTATTGGAGCTTCAGCTTCAACATCAGTCCTTCAAATGAATATTCTGGACTGATCTCCTTTAGGATGGACTGGTTGGATCTCCTTGCTGTCCAAGGGACTCTCAAGTGTCTTCTCCAACACCACAGTTGAAAATCATCAATTCTTCAGCACTCCTCAGCTTTCTTTATGATCCAACTCTCACATCCATACAAGACTACTGGTAAAACCTTAGCTTTGACTAGATGGACCTTTGTCTGTAAAGTAATGTCTCTGCTTTTAATATGCTGTCTAGTTTGGTCATAGCCTTTCATTTAAGGAACAAGCGGCTTTTAATTTTATGGCTGCAGTCACTATCTGCAGTGATTTTGGAGAAAAGAAAATAAAGTCTGTCACTGTTTCTATTGTTTTCCCATTTATGTACCATGAAGTGATGGGACTGATGCCATGATCATCGTTTTTTGAATGTTGAGTTTTAAACCATCTTATTCACTCTCCTCCTTCACTTTCATCATGAGGCTCCTTAGTTTCTCTTCGCTTTCTACCATAAGGGTGGTTTCATATGCCTATCTGATGTTACTGATATTTGTCCCAGCAATCTTGATTCCAGCTTGTGCTTCATTCAGCCCGGCATTTTGCATGATGTATTCTGCATGTAAGTTAAATAAGCAGGGTGACAATATACAGCCTTGACATACTCCTTTCCCAGTTTGGAACCAGTCTGTTGTTCCATGTGCAGTTCTAACTGTTGCTTCTTGACCTCATACAGATTTCTCAAGAGGCAAGTCAGGTGGTATGGTATTCTCCCAACTCTTGAAGAGTTTTCCAATGATTGTTGTGATCCACACAGTCAAAGGCATTAGTGTAGTCAATGAAGTGGAAGTAGATGTTTTTCTGGGATTCTTTTTCTATGATCCGACAGACATTGGCAATTTGACCTCTGGTTTCTCTGCCTTTTCTAAATCCAGCTTCAGCATCTGGAATTTCTTGGTTCACATACTGTTGAAGCCTGGCTTGGAGAATTTTGAGCATTACTTTGCTAGCATGTGAGATGAGTAGAATTGTGCAGTAGTCTGAACATTCTTTGGCATTGTCTTTCTTTGTGCCTGGAATGAAAACTGACCTTTTCCAGTCCTGTGGCCACTGCTGAGTTTTCCAAATTTGCTGGGTTATTGAGTACAGTACTTCATAGCATCAGCATCACCTTTTAGGAAATAGCTTTTTGAAATAGCTCAACTGGAATTCCATCACCTCCACTAGCTTTGTTTGTAGTGATGCTTCCTAAGGCCCACTTGACTTTGTACTCTAGGATGTCTGGCCCTAGGTGAATGATTATACCATTATGAAATGTGGGTCATGAAGATCTTTTTTGTATATTTCTTCTGTGTATTCTTGCCACCTCTTCTTAATATCTTCTGCTTCTATTAGGTCCAATCCATTTCTCTTCTTTCTTGTGCCCATCTTTGCATGCAGTATTCCCTTGGTATCTCTTATTTTCTTGAAGAGATCTGTAGTCTTTCCCATTTTATTGATTTCCTCTATTTCTTTGCATTGATCAGTTCAGAAGGCTTTCTTATCTCTCCTTGAGTCCCTTATATAATATATGGTGGTAGTACAGTGAATTCAGTCTGCCCTCCATAGGAATCCCTGGATGTAAAACCCATGCATATGGAGGGCAGACTCTAATTACAGATACATACAGATATATTTTCTAGCTCAGAGGACTTAGAAGCAGTGATAGAAAAGTTGTAGTGAGCATACCAAGTACTGAGATTGTGGTTTTCTCTGACAGGAATCAGGACTCCTTGGATAATTGATGGATTTTAGTGATGGAGTAGAGAAAATACAAGATAAAGCTACAGCATCTTGTCCTACCAGAAAATAGCAAAGTGCTAAAAAAAAAGATGTGGGCAGTGGGACTTGGAACATGTCAAATGGACTCAGAGATCAACTCAAAAGAGTTGTTAATGATCTTATTGCTTAAATTCTGGAATGATTTTAGCAATAAAATAAATAATATAGTGTCAGACTATAATTCAAAGTACAAAATAAATATGCATGAATAATACTGATATAACTAAATGGTCAAATTATAAGAGACAAAATTATAACAGAAGACACAAACCTTTCCTATAGAATTTCAAATAATTCATATGGTTACTTCCCTTGTAGTTCATATAGCTCAATCCCCTCATCTCTGCGCTTTCCTGAGTATTGGCCATTTTGGTAACTTGCTTCCAAATTGTGAAATTGTTTGTTCTAGTTCTGTGAAAAATATCATTGGTAGCTTGATAGGGATTGCATTGAATCTATAGATTGCTTTGGGAAGTATACTCATTTTCACTATATTGATTCTTCCAATCCATGAACATGGTATATTTCTCCATCTATTTGTGTCCTCTTTGATTTCTTTCACCACTGTTTTATAGTCTTATATATATAGGTCTTTTGTTTCTTTAGGTAGATATATTCCTAAGTATTTTGTTCTTTTCGTAACAATGGTGAATGGAATTATTTCTTTAATTCTCTTTCTATTTTCTCATTGTTAGTGTATAGGAATGAAAGGATTTCTGTGTGTTCATTTTATATCCTGCAAGTTTACTGTATTCATTGATTAGCTCTAGTAATTATCTGATGGAGTCTTTAGGGTTTTTTATGTACAGGATCATGTCATCTGAGAATAGTGAGAGTTTTACTTCTTCTTTAAGTGAAAAGAATTTAAAACAGAGCATTCTAAGCTGTAGGAACCTGGAATGTTAGGTCCATAAATCAAGGCAAATTGGAAGTGGTCAAACAGGAGATGGCAAGAGTGAATGTCAACATTCGAGGAATCAGTGAACTAAGATGGACTGGAAAGGGTGAATTTAACTCAGAAAACTATTATGTCGACTACTGTGGACAGAAATCCCTTAGAAGAAATGGAATAGCCATCATAGTCAACAAAAGATTCCAAAATGCAGTACTAGGCTGCAATCTCAAAAACAACAGAATGAACTCTGTTTCCAAGGCAAACCATTCAATATCACAGTAATCCAAGTCTATGCCCCGGCCAGTAATGCTGAAGAAGCTGAAGTTGAGCTGTTCTATGAAGACTTACAGAGAAGGCAATGGCAACCCACTCCAGTACTCTTGCCTGGAAAATCCCATGGGCAGAGGAGCCTGGTGGTCTGCTGTCTATGGGGTTACACAGAGTTGGACATGACTGAAGCAACTTAGCATCAGCAGCAGTGGCATGAAGACTTACAAGACCTTTAGAACTAAGACCCAAAAAAGATGTCCATTTCATTATAGGGGACTGGAATGCAAAAGTAGGAAGTCAAGAAACACCTGAGTAACAGGGAAATTTGGCCTTGGAATATGGAGTGAAGTAGGGCAAAAGCTAATAGAGTTTTGCCAAGAAAATGCACTGGTCATAGCAAACACCCTCTTCCAACAACATAAGAGAAGACTCTATACGTGGATATCACCAGATGGTCAACATTGAAAACAGATTGATTATATTCTTTGCAGCCAAAGATGGAGAAGCTCTATACAGTCAGCAAAAACAAGCCCGGGAGCTGACTGTGGCTCAGATCATGAACTCTTTATTGCCAAATTCAGACTGAAATTGAAGAAAGTGGAGAAAACCACTAGACCATTCAAGTATGACCTAAATCAAATCCCTTATGATTATACAGTGGAAGTGAGAAATAGATTTAAGGGACTAGATCTGATAGATAGATGCCTGATGAACTATATATGGAGGTTTGTGACATTGTACAGGAGACAGGGATCAAGACCATCCCCAAGAAAAAGAAATGCAAAAAAGCAAAATGGCTGTCTGAGGAGGACTTGCAAATAGCTATGAAATGAAGAGGAGTGAAAAGCAAAGGAGAAAAGGAAAGATATACCCATCTGAATGCACAGTTCCAAAGAATAGCAAGGAGAGATATGAAAGCCTTCTTCAGAGATCAATGCAAAGAAATAGAGGAAAAGAACAGAATGGGAAAGACTAGAGATCTCTTCAAGAAAATTAGAGATACCAAGGGAATATTTCATGCAAAGATGTGCTCGATACAGGACAGAAATGGTATGGACCTAACAGAAGCAGAAGATATTAAGAAGAGGTGGCAAGAATACACAGAAGAACTGTACAAAAAAGATCTTCACGACTCGGATAATCACGATGGTGTGATCACTCATCTAGAGCCAGACATCCTGGAATGTGAAGTCAAGTGGGCCTTAGGAAGCATCGCTGTGAACAAAGCTAGTGGAGGTGATGGAATTCCAGTTGAGCTATTTCAAATCCTGAAAGATGATGCTGTGAAATTGCTGCACTCAATATGCCAGCAAATTTGGAAACCTCAGCAGTGGCCACAGGACTGGAAAAAATCAGTTTTCATTCCAATCCCAAAGAATGCTCAAACTACTGCACAATGCACTCATCTCACATGCTAGTAAAGCAATGCTCAAAATTCTCCAAGCCAGGCTTCAGCAATACGTGAACCGTAAACTTCCAGATGTTCAAGCTGGTTTTAGAAAAGAGAAGGCCAAGAGA
Organism: Ovis canadensis; assembly: GCF_042477335.2. NCBI lineage: Eukaryota > Metazoa > Chordata > Mammalia > Artiodactyla > Bovidae > Ovis > Ovis canadensis. Next base: position 148,360,037 of record NC_091246.1, on the reverse strand, counting down.
TCAAATTGCCAACATCTGCTAGATCATCTAAAAAGCAAGATAGTTCCAGAAAAAACATCTATTTTATTGACTATGCCAAAGCCTTTGACTGTGTGGATCACAATAAACTGTGGAAAATTCTGAAAGAGATGGGAACACCAGACCACCTGACTTTCCTCTTGAGAAACCTGTATGCATGTCAGGAAGCAACAGTTAGAACTGGACATGGAACAACAGACTGGTTCCAAATAGGAAAAGGAGTACATCAAGGCTGTATATTGTCACCCTGCTTATTTAACTTATATATGGAGTACATCATGCAAAATGCTGGGCTGGAAAAAGCACAAGCTGGAATAAAGATTGCCAGGAGAAATATCAATAATCTCAGATATGCAGATGACACCACTCTTATGGCAGAAAGTGAAGAGGAACTAAAAATCCTGTTGATGAAAGTGAAAGAGGAGAGTGAAAAGGTTGGCTTAAAGCTCAACATTCAGATAACGAAGATCATGGCATCTGGTCCCATCACTTCATGGCAAATAGATGGGGAAACAGTGGCTGACTTTATTATTTTGGGTTCTGCAATCACTGCAGATGGTGATTGCAGCCATGAAATTAAAAGACGCTTACTCCTTGGAAGGAAAGTTATGGCCAACCTAGACAGCATATTAAAAGGCAGAGACATTACTTTGTCAACAAAGTTCTGTGTAGTTAAGGCTATGGTTTTTCCAGTGGTCATCTGTGGGTGTGAGAGTTGGACTATAAAGAAAGCTGAGTGCCAAAAAATTGATGTTTTTGAACTGCGGTGTTGGAGAAGGCTCCTGAGAGTCTCTTGGACTGCAAGGAGATCCAACCATTCCATCTTAAAGGAGAGATCAGTCCTGGGTGTTCATTGGATGGACTGACGTAAAGTTGAAACTCCAATGCTTTGGCCACCTGATGTGAAGAGCTGACTCATTTGAAAAGACCCTGATGCTGGGAAAGATTGAGGACAGGAGGAGAAGGGGACAACAGGGGATGAGATGGCTGGATGGCATCACTGACTCAGTGGACATGGATTTGGGTGACTCCACCAGTTATTGATGGACAGGGAGGCCTGATGTGCTGCAGTCCATGGGGTCACAGAGAGTCAGACACAACTGAGCGACTGAACTGAACTGAACTCACAGTGGTTAGCATATAGTAAACAATTCAAACTATAAAGCCTACAATGATTAAATGTTCACGATTCCTTTGTGCCAACCTACACCACTTGGCTTGTACTTATAATTCCATTATTCTACATATTAGTGAGTGATGTTGCTTTCACACCACTCATTGTCCCTGGGGGAACTGGTGGGGAATATAAGCTCTCAGGCCTTTCTCTATTTGTGTTGTTCAGCCACTAAGTCATATCTGACCCTGTGACACCATGGACTGCAGAATGCCAAGCTCCTCTGTCCTCTTCTATCTCCTGAAATTTGCTCAAATTTTTGTCCATTGTGTTGGTGATTCTATCTAACCACCCTATCCTCTGCCATTCTGTTCTCCTCTTGCCTTCAATCTTTCCCAGCATCAGGGTCTTTTCTAAACAATAGCCTCTTCACATCAGATGGCCAAAGTATTGGAGTTTCAGCATCAGCTTTCTCTATAATGGATGGCAAAGCTGTATCAATACTGTTAGGGTGTTTCCTGAAGAGAATCTATTGGTGCTGATCTTTAGAAGCAATACAGAAAGAAACCAGGAGAAAGGTGATAAGAAATGCAACAGGGGATATGGACAGAGCAGCAACATTGTCCTTCCAGTCTTGCAAATAAGTTATCTTCCCTCTTGTTACAGCAAGTGTCCTGGAACACTTTCTATCATTCACCTTTTTGATTTCAACTTGAATGTCACTGTCTCAGGAATACTTTGCCTAATTTTTAGTTTGTGATGATACGTATTTAATATCTACTATTTGCTTAGTATTTTCTCCTTCCCCATATTATCTATCAGCATAACCGCACCTGCTGCTGCTGCTACTAAGTCACTTCAGTTGTGTCTGACACTTTGTGACTCAATGGACTGTAGCCTACCAGGCTCCTCTGTCCATGGGATTCTCCAGGCAAAAATATTGGAGTGGGTTCCCATGCCCTCCTACAGGGGGCCTTCCTGACCCAGGAATCAAACCTGTTTGGGAAGATAAGACAAGCCTGCCCCACTAAAGATATTCCACATTTTCAGAAATTAGTTAAATCCCATCAGAATGAATGCATTTTCAGCTCAATAGCTCAATCATTTATTTAACAAGTCTTTATTATTATTATGAATTCTTGCTTTGTGCTGAGCCACAGATGCGTGGAACATATATTTCCTCATATATACAAGTATATGAGGAAAATATATATTGGTTTTAATAATATCTCAGTTCAGTTCAGTCGCTCAGTCGTGTCCGTCTCTTTGCAACCCCATGAATCGCAGCACGCCAGACCTCCCTGTCCATCACCAACTCCCGGAGTTCAATATTCTAGTCAATTGGAAAAGATATTAAACAAATGAGACACACATATTTACTTCAGAATAGTTGATAGATGATTTAAAGGTAAAATATGGCCATAAATGATGCTCAGTTCAATTCAGTTCAGTCGCTCAGTCGTGTCCGACTCTTTGTGACCCCATGAATCGCAGCACGCCAGGCCTCCCTGTCCATCACCATCTCCTGGAGTTCACTCAAACTCATGTCCATCGAGTCAGTGATGCCATCCAGCCATCTCATCCTCTGTCGTCCCCTTCTCCTCCTGCCCCAAATCCCTCTCAGCATCAGAGTCTTTTCCAATGAGTCAACTCTTTGCATGAGGTGGCCAAAGTACTGGAGTTTCAGCTTTAGCACCATTCCTTCCAAAGAACACCCAGGACTGATCTCCTTTAGAATGGACTGGGTGGATCTCCTGGCAGTCCAAGGGACTCTCAAGAGCCTGCTCCAACACCACAGTTCAAAAGCATCAATTCTTTGGCACTCAGCTTTCTTCACAGTCCAACTCTCACATCCATACATGACCACTGGAAAATCATAGCCTTGACTAGATGGACCTTTGTTGGCAAAGTAATGTTTCTGCTTTTCAATATGCTATCTAGGTTGGTCATAACTTTCCTTCCAAGGAGTAAGCGTCTTTTAATTTCATGGCTGCAATCACCATCTGCAGTGATTTTGGAGTCCCCAAAAATAAAGCCTGACACGGTTTCCACTGTTTCCCCATCTATTTCCCGTGAAGTGATGGGACCAGAGCCATGATCTTCATTTTCTGAATGTTGAGCTTTAAGCCAACCTTTTCACTCTCCTCTTTCACTTTCATCAAGAGGCTTTTTAGCTCCTCTTCACTTTCTCCCATAAGGGTGGTGTCATCTGCATATCTGATGTTATTGATAGTTCTCCCAGCAATCTTGATTCCAGCTTGTGCTTCTTCCAGCCTGCATTTCTCATGGTGTACTCTGCATATAAGTTAAATAAGCAGGGTAACTGTATACAGCCTTGACGTACTCCTTTTCCTATTTGGAACCAGTCTGTTGTTCCATGTCCAGTTCTAACTGTTGCTTCCTGACCTGCATATAGGTTTCTCAAGAAGCAAGTCAGGTGGTCTATAGTAGATACATAAAATAATATTATGATATAGTTTATGTTATATACAAAGCATACAGCTAGAATATATAATTTTGGAGTTTATGATGCAGAAGAGAGTCGTTGGAATTTACATTTTCAGATATATTTTGTTCATATATGGCTTTGGAGAAATCAAAATACTTTTATCTACTTTAGTATTAATATCCTTCATTCTCAGTTCCAATAGTTATTATTGCTGTGATTATGCTATCATTTTGTATTGATTTTAGATGTCATTTGAGTCTTAAACCTGTTTTCTCAACTAAATATGTAATGGTTATATTTTCTGAACAACTTAGATTCTTTTTCAAGTGAGGAAAAATATCAGTACACCTTCCTCTGTTGTGAGGGAAGATGGTAAATAAAATTCCAAAATGAAAACAGTTCAAAAAATAATAAAGTTCCATAAGGAAACTGAGTATATGTAAGACATAGAAGTCAAGCAATGTATATTTAATGAACAAACACCACTGATAAAATTTCTAAGTAAGTAGATTAAAAGAGCTCATGTAACACATGATTCCTGACTTTAGTGTGAATTCCAACAGTTGAAGAGATGGTGTCACTGTATCACCAACAAAAACATGACGATAGCTATCGTTTATTGAACATTTGTTGTTTCAAGTACTATGCTGCTGCTGTTGCTAAGTTGCTTCAGTAGTGTCCAAATCTGTGCAACCCCACAGATGACAGCCCACCAGGCTCCTCTGTCCCTGAGATGCTCCAGGCAAGAGTACTGGAGTGGGTTGCCATTTCCTTCTCCAGTGCATCAAAGTGAAAGTGAAGGTGCTCAGTTGTGTCCAACTCTTCGAGACCCCATGGAGTGTAGCCTACCAGGCTCTTCCACCCATGGGAATTTCCAGGCAAGAGTACTGGAGTGGGTTGTCATTGCCTTTTCCATTCAAGTACTATACTTTACGTGTATTTCTGTTTAATTCAAATAAACCCAGTTAGTTAGGAGCTATTTTTATCTAGGTTTTATATCTAATTATAGATATCATATTCTGAATCCTGGCTTAGGAGCATGACTGATAAGATCTAGCATGAGGAAGATGGCTTTTTATAAAGGATTATGGAAAATGCTTCCATATTATTTCAAAAAATTGAACAATACACAATAAACAGTATGCAATACAAAAACTTCTAGATGGATTAAGTCACTCAAGGATTTTAATGTATTGTTTTGAGAAACTGAAGAAAAAATTGTAATTTGTGAAAAACAGGCTACTTTAAAAATATAATGCAAACCAAGCCCATAAGTAATCAGTAAATTTGATCAAAAATTCTTTTTTATTTCTGAAATTCAAAACACTCTGAATGTAAAAGTAAAATATAAACTACAGAGAATTCCCTTCTCAGTAAAATTAGAGAATTCCCTTCTCAGTAGGTCACAGTGTATGATCGGGCCATTTAAGATGGTGCTCTCTTGCTCTCTGTACTGCTGCTGCTGCTGCTAAGTTGCCTTAGTCATGTCCGACTCTATGTGATCCCATAGGCAAGAACACTTGAGTGGGGTGCCATTGCCTTCTCCGGCTCTCTGTACATGCCCTGCTAAACCAGTCCCTGCTTCATTCATGAGACTATCCAATCCTCTTAAATATAAATCTTAATCAGTAACTGCCAATGTGCTTGCTGCCTGCCCCAGCTAGTGATGGTTCTAATCCTGAGGCAACAATGGCTCCACCTATTAGTTTATTATTAGCTACCCTCCACTACGGTGATTAACCTGGGGGACTGTGAGGAACAATCCCCAGCTGCTGGTTTTCCTGTTAACTGAAGCAACCTGATGTCAACTTCTCTATAAACGGGAGTCTTCTTGTCCCTGGAGTAATGAAGAGTGTTGTCGTGGTCAGGTTTTACTCCAACACCTTTGCTTTGGGCATGTAAGATTTCCCTATCCAATAAACCGTTGGTGTCTCTGTCACTGTCTCTGGGCTTTTTGGTTGAGGCTGGGCAACTACAAAGTTTGCAGGTCTGTGGGGTAACGCCCAACACACATAAAGCCAGTGTTCCTTCTACCATGACTAGAAAAGTGGGGCAAACCATAACAGTAGTGTTTAAAACATAGGCTAGCTGTGAGCCCAAAAAAGATGTGAACTAAAGTTTCAGAGAGGAAAGAGCTTTCCTTTGGTGAGATAACCACAGCCAACTATTTTCTTTCTTGGGGAAATTTTCCAGTTCTTAGTTTAAACCACAGATTAGCTTTTGTTTAGGGACTTAACTGAGGGGAAGATAAGCCAACATATTTCTAAGAGCATTCTAGGTTGTATGAAGGATGAGAATCTAGATGGAACTCATATACATGGCTAGTTTTACCCACAAAGTGTTTTGTCTCAGAGTTTAAAGCGAGAATCTAAAGAGGTATGCTCAAAATCTCTGACATGCAGAACTGAACATTCCACTGTCTTTTTGGTCTGAGGGAACAGGTTTCCTAGGCTATAAATTAAAAGTTTTTAGTGGAGCATATCAAAGGAATAAGGAAGAGCCAAAAATAGATTAAATTTCCTAAAAAATGAACCCTTGCTCCCCACCTAGTTCAATCCCGAATTGAATGAATGGGATCAGAATCACACCTTATCTGTCTATAAGAGCTAAGAGGAAACCCTCTTTGAGGGGTAAATAGCATCTCCTGGTGGTTCAGATGGTAAATGTCTGCATACAATGTGGGAGACCTGGGTTCAATCCCTGGGTTGGGAATATCTCCTGGAGAAGGAAATGGCAACCCACTCCCGTATTCTTGCCTGGAAAATCCCACGGGTGGAGGAGCCTGATAGGCTACAGTCCATGGGGTCGCAAAGAGTCGGACATGACTGAGGGACTTCACTTAGCATCACCTGAAACCTCTAGTTTTTTTTTCCCCATGCACATTATTTAATGTAAAATAAAAACCACAGGCTATGCAAATTGGCAGAAAAATGTGCTTAAAAATCTTGAAACAGGTGATAGGGTTAGACCAATAGACGATGCATACACATTGGACTTAGTAGGACAAAGACATTAAAGCAACTGTATAAATGTTGATTAAAATAGATTAATATATGGACAAATGCATTAAAGATGTTTAACTTAACCAGAGTATTCATGCTGCTGCTGCTGCTACTAAGTCATGTCAGTCGTGTCCTACTCTCTGTGACCCCATAGACGGCAGCCCAACAGGCTCCTCTGTCCCTGGGGTTCTCCAGGCAAGAATATTGGAGTGGGGTGCCATTGCCTTCTTTGAGAGTATTCATATCTACAGACAAAAGGATTTTTGGAACTGAAAATACAGTACCTGAATAATACAACAGAGTGGAAGGCAAGATTAATAACCTGAAGACAGTCAATAGAAAATATCCAAACTAAATGAAAGAGTGGTCATTGGGGGGTGGGTGGGAAGAATGGAAATAAAAACAAGTGTAGAGTTTGAAAGAAATGAGTCAGTTCAGTCACTCAGTCATGTCCCACTCTTTGCAACCCCATGGACTGCAGCACACCAGGTCTCCCTGTCCATCACCAATGCCCAGAGTTTACTCAAACTCATGTCCACTGAGTCAGTGATGCTATCCAACCATCTCATCCTCTGTCATCCCCTTATCCTCCTGCCTTCAATCTTTCCCAGCATCAGGGTCTTTTCCAGTGAGTCAGTTCTTCGCATCAGGTGACCAAAGTATTAGAGTTTCAGCTTCAGCATCAGTCCTTCAAATGAATATTCAGGGTGATATTCCTTTAGGATTGAATGGTTGGATCTCTTTGCAGTCCAAGGAACTCTCAAGAGACTTCTCCAACACCACAGTTCAAAAGCATCAATTCTTCAGCACTAAGCTTTCTTTATGGTCCAACTCTAATATCCGTACATGACTACTGGAAAAACCATAGCTTTTACTAGGCTGGCCTTTGCTGGCAAAGTAATGTCTGCTTTTTAATAAGCTGTTTAGCTTGGTCATAGCTTGTCTTCCAAAGAGCAAGTGTCTTTTAATTTCATGGCTGCAGTCGCCGTCTTCAGTGATTTTGGAAGCCACAGAAAATAAAGTCTCTCACTGTTTCTATTCTTTTCCTATCTATTTACCATGAAGTGATGGGACCAGATGACATGATCTTTGTTTTCTGAATGCTGAGTTCTAAGCTAACTTTTTCACTTTCTTCATTTCACTTTCAAGAGACTCCTTAGTTCTTCACTTTCTGCCATAAGGGTGGTGTCATCTGCCTGTCTGAGGTTATTGATATTTCTCCTGGCAATCTTTATTCCAGCTTGTACTTCATCCAGTCTCGCATTTCTCATGATGTGCTCTGCATATAAGTTAAATAAGCAGGGTGACAATATACAGCCTTGACATACTCCTTTCCCACTTTGGAACCAGTCTGTTGTTCCATGACTGTTTCTAACTGTTGCTTCTTGACCTGCATACAGATTTCTCAAGAGGCAAATAAGGTGATCTGGAATTTCCATCTCTTTAATTTTCCACAGTTTGTTGTGATCCACACAGTCAAAGGCTTTAGTGCAGTCAATGAAGTGGAAGTAGATATTTTTCTGGAATTCTTTTGCTTTTTCTATGATCCAGCACATGTTGGCAATGTGATCTCTGGTTCCTCTGTGTTTTCTAAATCCAGCTTGAACATCCAGATCATGGTTTGCATACTATTGAAGCCTGCATTGGAGAATTTTGAGCATTACTTTGCTGGCTTGTGAGATGAGTGCAATTGTGCAGTAGTCTTAACACTCTTTGGCACTGAACTTTCGGATTGGAATGGAAACTGACCTTTTCCAGTCTTCAGCCACTGCTTAGTTTTCCAAATATGTGGGCATATTGAGTCCAGCACTTGCACAGCATCATCTTTTAGGATTTTTAAATAGCTCAACTGGAATTCCATCACCTCCACTAGCTTTGTTTGTAGTGATGCTTCCTAAGGCCCACTTCACTTCACATTCCAGGATGTCTGGCTCTAGGTGAGTGATCACAGCATCATAGTTATCTGGGTCATGAAGACCTTTTTGGTATAATTCTTCTATGTATTCTTGTCACCTTTTCTTAATATCTTCTGCTCCTGTTAGGTCCCTACCATTTCTGTCCTTTATTGAGCCCATCTTTGCATGAAATGTTGCCTTGGTATCTCTATTTTCTTGAAGAGATCTCTAGTCTTTCCCATTCTACTGTTTTCCTCTATTTCTTTGCATTGATCACTAAGAAAGGCTTTCACATCTCTTCTTGCTATTCTTTGGAACTCTGCATTCAAATAGGCATATCTTTTCATTTCTCCATTGTCTTTCACTTTTCTATTCTCAGCTATTTGTAAGGCCTCCTCAGAGAACCATTTTGCCTTTCTTTTTCTTGGGGATGGTCTTGATCACTGCCTCCTATACAATGTCGTGAATCTCCATCCATAGTTCTTCAGGCACTCTGTCTATCAGATCTAATCCCTTGAATCTATTTGTCACTTCCACTGTATAATCGTAAGGGGTTTGGTTTAGGTCATACCTGAATGTTCTAGTGGTTTTCCCCACTTTCTTCAATTTAAGTTGAAATTTAACAATAAGGAGTTCATGATCTGAGCCACAGTCAGCTCCTGGTCTTATTTTTGCTGACTGTATAGAGCTTCTTCATCTTTGGCTGCAAAGAATATAATCAATCTGATTTTGGTGTTGACCATCTGGTGATGTCCATGTGGAGTATCCTCTTGTGTTGTTGGAAGAGGGTGTTTGCTATGACCAGTCCACCATCTTGCCTGACTTACTGAAAGAAATGAGGGACATACTCAAATGCGAATGGGAAGAAGCATTCTATAAGTTTAGGATTATGTAACAATAGAAATAATTTTATGTTTTCGTGGACCTGGGTGGATGGACTGATTTTCAAAATTGTTTCTTAGACTTCTGTTTCTCCTAAGTAAATTAGGAAGGTTAGAGGGTATGACGTTGTCCAAATGAATTGCCCTTCCCCTTGATCAGCTAAAACCCTGATAAAGTAATTATTCCCCTTGAGTCAGGTCTCTTTGGTGGATAATGCTCTGAGCCTATTTTAATATAGGGCTGTCTGAAGCACGAGTAAAGTTTTCTCCAACCTTCACCATAAGAACTGGAGTTTCTTGAAGGTAAAACCCATGAAAGTATGGGTGCTCCCCTAACAGCAGGTCCCCAGGAATTTTTAATCTTTAATCCACGCTCAGCTTCTATTAGTCAATTATTACTTACGGGTCCATACAAGTTCCAGCTGTTAAACCGACCTCAGCTGTGATTCTTTATGTACACCTGTCTCTTCAGCTTTCAAGGCAGCGGTTTGCCCTGTGACCTCGGATCTCTGATGGATCTAAGAAGAGTGCTGGCTTTCAGATTTTCCATGATAATTTCCAAGCTCTTGACATGTTGGAACTAAAACTGTGAGTTTTGATTACTTTTCATTAGTTTTTTGCATTGCGGCTTTCCTGACAACATTGGTACTGTACTCTCACCCTATAAATGTACATGAATGAAGCCTGTTGTTAAATATTCTTGAGACTATTCACTGTAAGTCCAAGATGAGACAGACAAGGTTAAGTTTTTCTTAGCTGTAACATATTTTTTCAGTCCTTTCTTTCAGTGTGTTGTTTTTTACAATCCCTGTTTTATTCAGAGTTCTCAATTCCCATGTCTTGTGTTGTTCTAGTTCAGGGTCTTATCTTAGTCCACTAGAGGTGAGATTAGCAAAAGCCTTTAGCCACAACTTGTGAACCTGCTTACAACTGTGGTTTCCTGGTCCTACTTTATTCCTGGCCCTTTACATGATTGCAAATTCAGATTACAATTTAAAGATGGTTGCTTCCATTATTTTTAATCCAAAACATCCATGTATTTTTTTTTTTGCAAGCATATCTTTAGTTGCTTATTTGTTGACTTGTATGTGATTAAACTAAAAATTCATTTTCTTCTTGTTCATAATTTTTGTGGAAAGTTCAGATTACACAATATGTGATGTTTAATCACTGAAATGTTGTAGCTATAGTTCATTAATGGAAACAGTTTTTAACCCTACATGTGACAGGCAGATGGGATGCAAGAATGAGAAGAACATCATTAGTTAAATTTCATTTCCTCTAATATTTTTCTATGTGAAAGAGTTAGGGAGGGAAAATTTTCCCTTCTTGCCTTCTAGCTTCTTTGGCTGGTCTAGTAAGTAAATTGACATAAAACAGATTAATAGTTACATATTGATAATTGCATAATAATAGTTCCATACTAATTTTGTATGCATAGGAACCCCATAAAAATGAGAGTCAAGTGATCAAAGCAGCAGACTCTTAGATCTTTTAGACAAACAATACATCTGTGAAGACTGACAAGACAGAAGTTGAGTTTGAGATTGTAAATTAGTGAAGTTAAAAAGGTTTATTTGTACAGTCTTCTTTACTCTCAATCGCTTGTTTCTGGTGTTAGAGATGCTCCCCACCTTCCGGGTACAGTGCAGGTTACTTTGCACATGACAAATTTTATTTCCTGCTTTCCAGGGGATACTGTTTGAGTGTCTGGAGTGTCCTTCTCATTTCTCAAGTGACTTAAATCAGAATAACCACTATGACAAATGGCATATTTTAGGGTGATGTATTCTGCTTCCCTTCAAAAGAGGCAAATTTAAGAACATGTCTAGAAAAGCAAAGTGCTACAGGTACATGTATAGAGTGATAAAAAAAAATACAATGAAGAGAAAATGCCTAAATACCTGTTGTTAGGTAAACATTGTGGTGGATGACTGCAGGACAAATGAATGCAGAAGGTGATCACTGAGGGGAAAGTAGCTAGAAATGTTCTGGATCTAAAAGAATATGTAGGGTTATCCAGTTATCAAACAGCAATATGCATAGGTAACAAGAGGAAGTAAATGAATTTTCATGTGGCTGGCATGCTGTGTTGATCTGAGGTGAGGGTAGAGAAGCATATGAATCAGGCCACACAATGGGTTTTATGTTAGAAGGAGCCTGGATTGTGATTTGAAGATAAAAGAGAAAATACTGAAGTATTTTAAGCAGAGGAATAGGAGCATGGTGAGAAATGTGTTTTAGAAAAATAGATGTATAGAGCAGTGCTTCTGAAAACTCAGCATGTATCAGTCTCCCGGAGAGATTGTTGAAACCAGATCATGATGCAAAACCCCTAGAGTCTCTGTTTAAGTCTGGAGTAGGGCCTGAGCATTTGCATTTCTAACAAGTTCCCAGTAATAGTGATACTGCTGGTCTGAGGATCACACTTTGAAAATCACAGAGGGTGAGTAGACTACATGAAGGGCAGGAGTGTTTAACAGGCCTGTTAGCTAAAGAAGTAAAAACCCATCAACCAGTAACAACAAAAACAAAAATGAAGCAAAAGCAACAATAACAAAATTATTGACTCAATTTAGTTGTTCAGTTCAGTCGCTCAGTCGGTTCCGACTCTTTGCGACCCTGTGAATTGGAGCACACCATGCCTCCCTGTCCATCATCAACTCCTGGAGTTCACTCAGACTCACATCCATTGAGTTGGTGATGCCATCCAGCCATCTCATCCTTGGTCGTCCCCTTCTCCTCCTGCCCCAAATCCCTCCCAGCATCACAGTCTTTTCCAATGAGTCAACTCTTCTCATGAGGTGGCCAAAGTACTGGAGTTTCAGCTTTAACATCATTCCTTCCAAAGAACACCCAGGACTGATCTCCTTTAGAATGGACTGGTTGGATCTCCTTGAAGTCCAAGGGTCTCTCAAGAGTCTTCTCCAACACCACAGTTGAGCTATTTCAAATTGTGAAAGATGATGCTGTGAAAGTGCTGCACTCAATATACCAGCAAATTTGGAAAACTCAGCAGTGGTCACAGGCCTGGAAAAGGTCAGTTTTCATTCCAATCCCAAAGAAAGGCAATGCCAAAGAATGCTCAAACTACTGCACAATTGTACTCCTCTCACATGCTAGTAAAGTAATGCTCAAAATTCTCCAAGCCAGGCTTCAGCAATATGTGAACCGTGAACTTCCAGATGTTCAATTTGGTTGTATTTTATTATAAAAGAACAAACTTAAACCATCTTGCAGTAGCATATATTCCTAATTGATCATTGTGATCCCCTTTTCTTTCCTTCCTCTCCTTTCCTTTGTTTTTTCTTCATCCATTCTCTTCCTTATTCCCTAACTAGTCTACCGTGCTTTGAAGTGAGGTACCTGGAGAAAGGTCCAGAAAGAAGCAAAGTTAAAATACACACTACAAAAAATGGAAGAAGCAAGAGCAATAGTATTACTCAATAATTATTATTCCTTAATGAATACTTTTGTATGTTATGATACAATAGTTCATATGTTCTTGTGGGATGTCATAATTTCAGCTGTTATGTTTAGTTGTTCAGTCATGTCCAACTCTTTGTGACTCCATGGACTGTAACCTGGTCTGTTACCCTCTGTCCGTGGGACTTTCCAGGCAACAATACTGGAGTGGGTTGCCATTTTCTTCTCCAGGGGATCTTCCTGACCCAGGGATCGAACCTGCATCCTCTTCCATGTCTCCTGCATTGTAGGCAGGTTCTTTACACGCTGAGTCATCGGGGAAGCCCTGAGGCCTTGTAATATCTTTTTCTGGTTTTGAGTAAATGACCTGAGAAAAGACACCAAGTGTGACTAAGGTTGAAGTTAAGGTGTTTGTGCTTCTTTCTCCTCCTCTAGTGAGTGTGAGGGTAACTTGGCTTCTTTAGTTAGGCTTTAATCAGCCTTTGGGATTCTTCTAGTATGTAAAACCACTTGTTTCAGTGGTTACTTAGTGAAGATTTCACATGTTTTAATTTAAAGTGCAAAATAAAATCAAAGGCAAAAAAACTCTGGTGGTTGAGTCTGACACTCTGATCAATAGTATATAGGTTTCTAGTAGGTGGTTTTTTTTTTTTTAATATTATCACTCAAAAGGTAATTTGGTCTTGAATACCGCTAAGTCTTTTGGCTACAGGCTATCACTTACTGTATGATTCTGGGGGTAGGACTACAAAGCATCCGTTCTTTTTCATTAATGGATCACTTGATTTTCACTTAGTGGTTGGCTTTTAGACTCAGTGGTTATGGATTTCCTTGGGGATTGTTGTTGTCAAAACATAGCCTTTCACTAATACCCAACAGAAATGTGGAGACAGTTAGCTTTATTGTTTTTCCAGGCAAAGGGGGCTCCCGGCAGGTGAATGCCAGCAGAACTGTCCTTCCTCCCCTAGAGGGTAGTGAGGAGTCTGACACTGTTTAAGGAGCAGGGCGTAGTCAGCTCATGGACATTCTTCTGATTGGTCGGTGAGGTGATTGGGGAGTCAGCATCATCAACCTTCTGGTTTCAGCTGGTCTGGGTTCTATGTGCATGTGGGCAGCATGTAGTTAACTTCTTCCACCTGGTGGGGGTTTTAGTGTCTGCAAGACAGCTCAAAGGATATGGCTCACTCAGAATATTAAATTATTTGAGGAAGAACTAAAGTCCTTGGCTTTGTTTGATGGCTGAACTATTAATATTTTGTCTTGCTTGACTGTTTTCTTTCTGTATTAATTCATTTCTCTTATTAAATTTATTCTTTGACTAAAGTTTTTCTATAGCAAAAGAAAGGTGGAGGACATGGGTGTGGGGTTTATTCTGGAAGGACTCACTGGGTCCTGCTCGGTTACACTGTCATCTTGCATAGTGTTGGCATAATGTTATGAAACATGGATCCCAGTAGAGTAGACAAATTTTAAGAGTGTGTGTTTGGTCTGTTGCACCATCTGGGATGAGGACATTAAATACTGCTGCTGCTGCTGCTAAGTTATTTCAGTTGTGTCCGACTCTGTGCAACCCCATAGATGGCAGCCCACCAGGCTCCCCCGTCCCTGGGATTCTCCAGGTAAGAACACTGGAGTAGGTTGCCGTTTCCTTCTCCAATGCATGAAAGTGAAAAGTGAAACTGAAGTCGCTCAGTTGTGTCCGACTCCTAGCAACACCATGGACTGCAGCCTACCAGGCTCCTCCATCCCTGGGATTTTCCAGGCAAGAGTACTGGAGTGGGGTGCCATTGCCTTCTCCGACATTAAATACTACATCTCTGTAAATTCAACTTTTAAAAATATAATGCATAGCTTTTCCTTGTTTTTTTTTGGAACTTCTTATTAAACTAGCAATGTGATTGCTTTTTGATATTGAAAATGTCACCTTATCCTCGGTGACAGGTCTTCAGTCTTAAACTCTGTTTTGGACATTGTACCTCCCCAACTTCACACAGATTTTTTTTTTTTTCCTCACTTAACTGCATATGATCCAAATGGCTTTACAGTTATTTTTCTGGTTATATTTTCATGCTTTTCTTTTTTCCCGTAGTACCTTGCTTATATATTTTGTTGGTAAAAGGACTCTAAATTCTTTAAAGATTGAAAACTTTTGTCTACTCATCTCTATATCTCTATTAATCTGAATGCATTTATTAACTGAAAGATTATTCCCAACCTCTTTGACAAGCTTTTGTTTCTTAGTATGCCCTCCTTTTATCATCTCATTGAAATATAATATGCTATATATGTACATATAATATATGTACATATATAACATATGTGCTACGTATTCTTAAGCTGTCTTGGCCTTGTTTTATAGAACTATTTTCTGATCTGTAAGTGTACATCCAAAATGACCATTATGAGAAGTGGTAGGATTTGAGATAACTGGAAAAATGAAGTTTTGATGAGATAAAACATTATGAATACTAAATTATGAATACTAAAAAAGTATCTTTTTCTTAAGAGTTATAAATAAAACTGAACAACAAATAAAAAAGGTTAAATGTTCTTATCCTACTCAGCTGAATGCAAAATACTGAGGCATTTTAAAATTATTTTTTCAATTTTCAATTTACTTTTTTTTATTTGAAAGATAATTGCTTTACAGAATTGTTGGTTTCTGCCAAAACTAGAGGCATTTCTTAAACAATTGGTATATTAGGATCTGAAATACAAATGTATCTTAATACCACTTATTCTATTTCCAAAAACTCCCATTTAAATAGCATTTTTTTCTCTCTTGTCTGTACAATTCTGTCATGGGAAATGATTAAAAGTGTTATGCACTTTGTATAATATACAATATCCTATTGAATCCTGGCCCTTCAAAACCTCACAACTTGATTGAGTGGCATATTCTAATGTACTCATCACTGGCTTATATTATAAAAATGATATTTGAAGGTGAAGTTTTTTTTTTTTTAAAGATCTTTATTTCTATGTCAAGGGCCTTAGCCTCTGGACTGTACAGCTTGTCTCCCAGATTTATAAAGCATTCTCCTATTTTGAGTTCTTGAATAATGCAAAAAGCAGGCAAGTTACTTTTAAGAAAGAATTTTGCCATTTCTTTTCACAGCAGCAGTAGCTGCTGGTAATGCTAGCATTGCTGTTATTCCTATACAAAATATAGCTGAAAAGATCAATTCAAGATCAAGAATAACTGAATCAAAAAGATGATATGGGGAAATTTAATCTGAAGATGTAAAATAATGGTTTTTGAAAATCATTGAAACCTTTACTACATTTATTATGAATTGCATATAACTGTACTGCATATTAAGATACTGATTTTTTTCTTACCTTAGCGTTTTTCTCTTTTCTTGCGCATTACTTGTGATTTTTGCTAAAATTAAATGTGAGAACAACAAATCCTGTGGCTGATGCGTTAAATTCTAGGATGCAGAAGAAGCTACAACCACATTTTTTCTTAAAGCAGATAACATAGCAGTGAGCTAATATCCCCCATTAGCTAGATTCTAGATAATGGCATACCACAGACTGCTGCTATGAACAGATGTTGGCAGATGTTTGACCTTTTATGAAATGAAGCAAGTTTACCAAATGTTATATATCTGAATTAAAATTGTGAGGATACTTGGCCCACTTCCTGGGGCTTCTCAATGTGTTCACTGAATAGATCAATTTCACTTAACTTGACTCTTCGTAGAAAAAAAAAGGCAAAGTACAGAGTGGCTCCCAAACAAAGGATCTTGTGTCTGTAGAGGGTGAAATAAATTCCTGTGTTTTTAAGTTTATTTTTGGTAACTCCAATTTAGGTGGGGAGCATAATTAATATATGGCAGAGACTCTGTCTCCAGATGGTTTTCACCTTGTACTGATTCATTCCAGTAAAGTCTACTTTCCATAAAGTGTTTCAATAATTTTATCACTGTATCTAATAAAACAAAATTATTAGAAAATTAAAGTATATTTTATGAAGAAATGATTTCAGTATATTTCAGAACCGAATATTGCTGGATTTGAAAAAGAAATAAGATGTGTAGGAAATACATATGTGACTATAAGCAATAAAAATAAAGATAGAGATAACTGCATTTTAGTCAGTAAATGTGATACAGTACTATGTGGTACAAGGTTTATATTTAGTCAAGTTACCTGCAAGTAAAAAAATAGTCAGAATTTTAAATGACATTCTCTGCAGTTGTACTCATGTGTTTTTAGATGACAGAAGGCATTTTATACCCCATTTCATAAAATCCCATGTAGACATTGAGACATTTAAGGGTGTTTAATGAAATACTTTCCATTGTTTTTTAGGAAACATGGAGGAATGGGGCAATTAATAAACACGATTTCTGTTTAAGAAGTCTAAAGGAAGTCCCATATTCTATCTAAGGAACCAACAATCTACTACTGAATATATATAGCAATATTCACATTATTATTGACAATGTAAACAGTACATACCTACCCTTACATGCAGTCTTATAAGAATTGGTTTATATATCCTTAGAGTTCATGTTGTCTTTTACACTTTACATATGAGATGGTAAAGCTTTGTTTTTAATTCAGAGTACATACTTTGCTGTAAATTTTAAATAAGCCAGCTTTTATTGAGTATTAAATATGCTTCAGTTGTTTTACATTCAATTTTCTGACTTTTCATATAAGAGAACAAAGTTTAATAACTAGTTTAAGTTCACATAACCATTTAATATCTGTGTTGGTATGGTTAAACCCAGGCCCATGTGACTCAAATCTATTCATTCTACCACAGTGCACTGACTCTTCTCATGGAGTGGCTTTATAATGAAAGCGAAAGAGTATTCAGTCATTTTTCCATGCTAGATTCTTTTCCATTTAGGTATCAGTGTTATCTAAAGGAGAATTTTAAACTAAGGAAAACTGGAATGTAGACAAACTTTTACATATCTCATCTCTGCTGTCTCAGGTCATTTTGTGCCACAATTTTTTTCCCTACATTTGTCTCTTCTCTAGACATCCTAGGACTACCAGGGCCTCTGGTGACACAGCGTCCTTGATTTGAGGTTGCCATCATTGTGCCCTCTTTTGGCAATAACATATTTTACTTTTATATCTCTAAAAGCCTTGCTCTCTCATTAAACTTTGCCTCTTCTATGATAGACTGTGAGGCTTGCACTCTACTTTCTAAGGTGACAGTTGACAAATTAATCCTCATAACAAGGACTAATAACGCTACAGCTTAAGGGCTGTGTCCTTCTTCTCAAAGGCATATGTATTTTAACAGAGAGGTACAAAGATATTTTTAAAACACTGCAAACCTTGGATGATGCTATATGTGAGACTATAGCAAGGATTTAAGGGAGACATTGGGAGAGAAGACATATATGTCAGATACTTCAAATCACATTACATTTGCAACTTAATTCTCATTGTGTTTAATGTTTTAAAAATTGATGACAAATAAAGCTAAAATATAATATTGTCTTCAGGGCAGAATGTTGGAAAAAATAATAGAAATCAGAGTAACATAAATAAAATAACAAACATAAGGTTAAACTTGCAATTTGAATGCTTTGGGAATAGCAGTATGTTGATATAATGAATAAGAACACTAACCTGATACATGAACTGAAAGTTAAACATCAAAAGAATACCATTTCCATTAGCTCAGCGAAGGAGATAAATGATTGGAAGGAAGTATGACTGTAGTTTAAGAAAGTGGCTTTTTGGAATGACAAGAATGAAATGTTTTCGTATAATTAATGTTTTCTAATTGCATAAATTAGTTTCATTATTGCTTTAACAACCTATGATTGTGTCACATAATTAATAATACAGAAATGTTAAAAATGTCATTATAAACCGAGTGACTAGAAACTTCTATAATTATTGTTAATACCCACCTAGAAGAGAATATCCAAGAATATGCCCCCAAGATGGAGAAGGCAATGGCACCCCACTCCAGTACTCTTCCCTGGAAAATCCCATGGGTGGAGGAGCCTGGTAGGCTGCAGTCCATGGGGTTGCTAAGGGTCAGACACGACTGAGCGACTTCACTTTAACTTTTCACTTTCATACATTGGAGAAGGAAATGGCAACCCACTCCAGTGTTCTTGCCTGGAGAATCCAGGGACGGGGGAGTGTGGTGGGCTGTCGTCTATAGGGTTGCACGGAGGCAGACACAACTGAAGCGACTTAGCAGCAACAGCAACAGCATGCCCCCAAGAAAATGATTCTCAGTCACAGGTACTCTGTTCAAGAAAAATTAAGTCAGACTCTCTGGGCATAAATCCATACATCTTTAAGTCTCAAGTTGATTCTAATGTGAATTGACAAGCTCTGGCCTTGTAAACATAGATGATAGGATGTGTGGAGAGACAGATCAAGAGCTTGGAGAACTAGAACTTACTTGATGAAAGTTACTGGTGCTTGTAAGTATTTCTAAATCTTTTCCTACTCCTGAACATATAGAATGATTGATCTGTTGAGCTTAATCAAAGTTGTCTGACTTCTGTCAGTTGATAAAATGGTAGTGGTGGTTCTCCATACTTTTTTTCTCCTTCTCTAACCAGTAACCCTGAAGAAGCTGAAGTTGAATAGTTCTATGAAGACCTACAAGACCTTCTAGAGCTAACACCCCAAAAAAGATATCCTTTTCATTGTAGGGGACTGGAATGCAAAAGTAGGAACTCAAGAAACACCTGAGTAACAGGGAAATTTGGCCTTGGACTAAGAATGAAGCAGGGCAAAGGCTAAGAGAGTTCTGCCTAGAGAACACACTGGTCATAGAAAACACCCTCTTCCAACAACACAAGAGAAGACTCTACACATGGACATCACCATATGGTCAAAAATGAAATCAGATTGATTATATTCTTTGCAGCCAAAGATGGAGAAGCTCTATACAGTCAACAAAAACAAGACCAGGAGCTGACTGTGGCTCAGATCATGAATTCCTTATTGCCAGATTCAGACTGAAATTGAAGAAAGTGGAGAAAACCACTAGACCATTCAGGTACGACCTAAATCAAATACCTTATGACTATACAGTGGAAGTGAGAAATAGATTTAAGGGACTAGATCTGACAGACAGAGTGCCTGGTGAACTATGGAATGAGGTTTGTGACATTGTACAGGAGACAGGAATCGAGACCATCACCAAGAAAAAGAAATGAAAAAAGCAAAATGGCTGTCTGGGGAGGCCTTACAAATAGCTGTGAAAAGAAGGGAAGCAAAAAGCAAAGGAGAAAGGAAAGATATAAGCATCTGAATGCAGAGTTCCAAAGAATAGCAAGAAGAGATAAGAAAGCCTTCCTCAGCGATCAATGCAAAGAAATAGAGGAAAAGAACAGAATGGGAAAGACTAGAGATCTCTTCAAGAAAATTAGAGATACCAAGGGAATATTTCATGCAAAGATGGGCTCAATAAAGGACAGAAATGGTATGGATCTAACAGAAGCACAAGAAAATAAGAAGAGGTGGCAAGAATACACAGAAGAACTGTACAAAATAGGTCTTCACGACCCAGATAATCACGATGGTGTGATCACTCACCTAGAGCCAGACATCCTGGAATGTGAAGTCAAGTGGGCCTTAGGAAGCATCACTACGAACAAAGCTAGTGGAGGTGATAGAATTCCAGTTGAGCTCTTTCAAATCCTAAAAGATGATGCTGTGAAATTGCTGCACTCAATATGCCAGCAAATTTGGAAAACTCAGCAGTGGCCACAGGACTGGAAAAGGTCAGTTTTCATTCCAATCCCAAAGAAAGGCAATGCCAAAGAATGCTCAAACTACCACACAGTTGCGCTCATCTCACACGCTAGGAAAGCAATGCTCAAAATTCTCCAAGCCAGGCTTCAGCAGTACATGAACCATGAACTTCCAGATGTTCAACCTGGATTTAGAAAAGGGAGAGGAACCAGAGATCAAATTGCCAATATCCACTGGATCATTGAAAAAGCAAGAGAGTTCCAGAAAAACATCTATTTCTGCTTTATTGACTATGCCAAAACCTTTGACTGTGTGGATCACAATAAACTGTGGAAAATTCTGAAAGCGATGGGAATATCAGACCACCTGACCTGCCTCTTGAGAAACCTGTATGCAGGTCAGGAAGCGACAGTTAGAACTGGGCATGGAACAACAGACTGGTTCCAGATAGGAAAAGGAATATGTCAAGGCTGTATATTGTCACCGTGCTTATTTAACTTCTCTGCAGAGTACATCATGAGAAACGCTGGGCTGGAGGAAATGCAAGCTGGAATCAAGATTGCCAGGAGAAATATCAATAACCTCAGATATGCAGATGACACCACCCTTATGGCAGAAAGTGAAGAAGAGCAAAAGAGCTTCTTGATGAAAGTGAAAGAGGAGAGTGAAAAAGTTGGCTTAAAGCTCAACATTCAGAAAACTAAGATCATGGCATCCGGTCTCATCACTTCATGGCAAACAATGGAAACAGTGTCAGACTTTATTTTTTGGGCTCCAAAATCACTGCAGATGGTGATTGCATCCATGAAATTAAAAGATGTTTACTCCTTGGAAGGAAAGTTATGACCAACCTAGACAGCATATTGAAAAGCAGAGACATTACTTTGCCAACAAAGATCCATCTAGTCAAGGCTATGGTTTTTCCAGTGGTCAAGTGTGGGTGTGAGAGTTGGACTGTGAAGAAAGCTGAGTGCCGAAGAATTGATGCTTTTGAACTGTGGTGTGGGAGAAGACTCTTGAGAGTCCCTTGGACTGCAAGGAGTTCCAAGCAGTCCATCCTAAAGGAAATCAGTCCTGAAAAATCATTGGAAGGACTGATGTTAAAGCTAAAACTCCAATACTTGGCCACCTGATGCAAAGAGCTGACTCATTTCAAAAGACCCTGATGCTGGGAAAGATTGACAGCAAGATGAGAAGGGGACAACAGAAGATGAGATGGTTGGATGGCATCACCGACTCTATGGCAATGGGTTTGGGTGAACCACAGGAGTTGGTGATGGACAGGGAGGCCTGGCATGCTGATGTTCATGGGGTTGCAAAGAGTTGAACACGACTGAGTGACTGAACTGAACTGAATCCATCTATTAAAGTTAGAATTCCTCAATATTTTTACCCTCAGCTTCGTTTTTCTTTTTTTTTTGGGGGGGGGCGGTGGTGGTTATATTCTCTGTAGGCAATTTGCCTAGAGGCAATCACATGCAATTATTCCAAAATTCATTTTTTCAGGCTTTATCCCTCCATGAATCTTAATATTTCTATATTCTTTCCTTTATCCAGTATTCATTGAACTTTGACCATATGTTAGACACTATTAGAAGTACTAGAGGCACAAGGAATTATAAGACCGGCCACATCTTCTTCTTGTTATGCTGTATCAAGTATAGTGGAGGGAGAAGTGAAGTGAAGTCGCTCAGTCGTGTCTGACTCTTTGCGACCCCATGGACTGTAGCCTACCGGGCTCCTCCATCCATGTGATTTTCCAGGCAAGAGTACTGGAGTGGGTTGCCATTTCCTTCTCCAATAGTGGAGGGTACTGACGCTTATTTCAACTATGAGTGTCTCCTCCTCTTCCATTGGAGCATGAGTGTCTGAAAAACAGAGGCTGTATCTGATTTTTCTCATTATATTTTCACTTCCTAACACAGTGCTTGGTGGGAACTCAGTGACTATTTGTTGAATGAACGAGTGACTGAGTAGTTTGCAAATATCCATATATTGTCTGAAAGTCTAATTTTGCTTCTTTTTCTTGCCTCTGAATAAATCTCTTGACCCTTTTTGACTTCCTATTGCAGTACAAATACCTAAACTAAAGAAATGTAAACACTTTCATATCTTTAGTTTCAACTAGATTAATGCATTAAATAATGAGCCAAATCATCTTCAGATGTAAAATGATATAAACACCATCAATAATACTAAAGGTAAAAATTGTAGATGTCCTTTGATCCTTTTATATGTGAGATTCTCTAAATATTATTTCTACATAGATACTAAAGGCAAGCCTCTGAATGTAGAAGTAATAATTTCTCAGTATAGTTGATATTTTCAAATTAAAATGGTATGGCTAATATTTGAAGAAACTATTGCCTACTGTGTTCATTTCAGTTCAGTTCAATTGCTCAGTTGTGTCCAACTCTTTGTGACTCCACGGACGGCAGCATGCTAGGGTTCCCTGTCCATCACCAATTCCCAGGGCTTTCTCCAACTTATGTGAATGCAAAGCCAGCACCCCCATATATGGCAGTTTAGGCTGTTGCACTGCACAGACGCATTTGCTTAAAAGGCAAGTGTATGGTGAAACTTCTTCATGGAATACGTGGGAAGATATCTGGTTTTTCCATCAGTCACTAAATTTTAAGACCTGCTTCTAAAGGCTTTATTTTAGTGTCTGGCTCTACAATTGACTTCAAAATCCCTGACAGTTCCTAATCCACTGTGTATCAAGCATGCATAGAGTTGAGGAGGGTCAATAAGGAGAGCCATTCTTATACCAGAACACTGTGCTCTAGTTATTGTGGTCTAAATTAATGGCAATGAGTGGATTTTAAGAGTTCAGGAGACTTATGAATGTGAGTGAGGAGTCAGTGGTGCTAGAAAATATGAACTGACATTATAACCAAGTTGGCCATTTAACGTGGGAATTCTTAACAACTTGAAGTGCTTTGTGGGTTCCATGCAAAGGAATTAAAAACAGAATATCCACATGGCTTTTAATGGTAAGACATTTGCTGTTTTGTAGCTACAGTGAAAGTGGTTATCCTTATTGTATTTCAGATGCAATATTTAAAGCTGGATTTAGATATGTATTAATGATATTTGTCAATCTTGCGCATCATGCCACTTACAATCTCCAGGCAAACGTTTATGTTACTTATGGTTGGTGAAAAACAGTATAGAAAAATTACTTTGCCAAAGCCAGTGAAGAACTGTTCTTGAAATCATTTAGCCTTCTACCACAACCAAAAGATTTTCTTAAAATCAGCATTATTTATTCTTTATATACTGTCATCTACCTTTTGAAGTACAGGAAATCAACTCAGTTACATCAGGAAAAATCTTGTGTTACAGAAAAAGACTAATAGTTAACCTAGGATGCTGATTTTGAAGAATTGCAATAATTCAGCTTAATGATTCTTGAAATGGTAACATTTGCCAGTGACAGTTATCACAATATTTTCTTTTTTTGAAAAGGGAGTAACACTTTTCATAAAATTGCATCTTCATATACAGCTGTAAACAAGCTCCCATTTAAATAAAGATATACTACTTTGCCCATAAACTTTTTACCACAATTTCTTAAGGTTTTAAAAGTTTTTATTAGGGGGGGAGGGAAAGATGGCGGAGGAATAGGACGGGAAGACCACTTTCTCCCTCACAAAGTCCTCAAAAGAACATTTCAACACCGAGCAAACTCCACAAAACAACTTCTGTAGGCTGGCAGAGGACATCAGGCAACCAGAAAAGCAGACCATTGTCTTCAAAAACAGGTAGGAAAAAATATAAAAGACGAGAAAGGAGACAAAGGAGGTGGGGAGGGAGCTCCGTCCCAGGAAGGGAAGGCCGTCCCGGGAAGGGAATTTGAAGAAGAGAGGTTTCCAAACACCAGGAAACACTCTCCCTGCCGAGTCTGTGACGAGCCTTGGAAACACAGAGGGCAACATAACAGGAAGGAAAAATAGATAAATAATTAAAACCAACAGATTACAAGCCCACCAGTAACTCCCCCAGCGGAAAAGCAGCACAGACGCCTGCATCCGCCATTGGGAAGTGGGGGCAGGGCAGGGACGCGCGGGAGGCGCGGGCTGCAGAGCTTTGTAAGAATCGGGCAGGAACGCCCCACGCGCAACCAGAACGATCTAACTTGGGCTAGCAAACCAGACTGTGGGATAGCTACCACGCGAAAAGCTCGAACATAAGACACCTCCAGGATGGAGCACTGAACAAAGGACGGACCGGAAAAAGCCGGCTGCAGACCATCCCCCGCCAGTGACAGGCAGCCAGAGCCGGAAGGACTGGAAAGGGGCAATTGCAGACCCGGAGAGACTTTACTTACCTAACTGCAAGCAGGCTCCTTTGCTAAGACTTCTGGGGGTACTGGACAGTCACAATCTGCCTCACGGGGTGAGCCAGCGGTCCACCCAGAACGCTGAGTAGCAGCAGCAGAAAAGGTGACAAGCCGCGGCGATCGTGCTCGCCAAACTCCTGAGCTACTCGGACCTGGGAAGGGCACAAAGTGCAGTCCCAGCCGAATCTGTGTCTCTGAGGGCTGCCTGAGCGCCGAACCTGAGCGGCTTGGACCGGGGAAGTGCACGCAGCCTAGGGCCAGCCCCAGACGGTTCCCGGCTGAGCATCTTAGAGCCAGAGCAGTTTGTGCGCCGAGAGAAAGGACAGGTCAAGCGGGGCTGAGATACTGTGTGCACACGACAGTGCTATTTGTTTGCAGCATCCCCCCTCCCCACAGCGCGACTGAACTAGTGAGCCTAAAAACCAGCAAACAGAAGAAGTTAAACAGAGGGAACCACCTTGGAAGTGATCCCACACGGCCCATAACATCAGAGAAGGGCCAGATATATTTTTGACTATTTTTAAAATCATTCCTTTTTATTATTATTATTTTTTGCTTTTTTGTTTTTTTTTTCTTTTTTTCTAACTTTTTTTAAATTGTTAAGTCTTCTATTTCTCCTCTAATTTTTATTTCTATAACCTATTATTACTATTTTTTAAAAAAAAGACTTTTTTTTTTTAAGGCAAACACCATATATAGTCTTTGGATGGTTGTTGGTGTTTTTATTGTTTGTTTGTTTTGTCTGTTTGTTTGTTTGTTTTTTAATAATTCTTTCTTTTTTTCTTTCTTCCTTTTCCCTTCTGCTTTTCTTTAATATTGTATCTTTGAAAATCCAACCTCTACTCTAGATTTTTAATCTTTGCTCTTAGGTTTTTGTTGTCAATTCTGTACATTTAAAAACCCAAACTTCACTACCTAAGTTTACCTGAGAGCAAGATTACGGGCTTGACCACTCTCTCCTCCTCTGGACTCTCCTTTTTCTCCACCAGGTGGCCTCTGTCTCTTTTCTCCCCCATCTCTTCTCTATCCAGCTCTGTGAATCTCTGTGTGTTCCAGACGGTGGAGAACACCTAAGGAACTGGTTACTGGCAGGATTTGTCTCTCTCCTACTCATTCCTCTCTCTTATCCTCCTGGTCACCTCTGTCTACTTCCTCCCTCTCCTCCTCCCTGTATAACTCTGTAAATACCTCTGAGCGGTCCAGACTATAGAGAGCACATAAGGAAGTGACTACTGGCTAGCTTGCTCTCTCCTCTTTTGATCTCACCGCATCTCATTCCAGTTACCTCTAACTACCCCCTCCATCTTCTCTTCTCCTTGTAACTCAGTGAACCTCTTTGAGTGTCCCTCAATGTGGAGAAACTTTTCATCTTTAACCTAGATGTTTTATCATCAGTGCTGTATAAATGGAGAAGTCTAGAGGCTACTGTAAAAATAAAACTGAAAACCAGAAGCAGGAGGCTTAAATCCAAAGCCTGAAAACATTAGAGAACTCTTGAATTCAGGGAACATTAAGCAATAGGAGCTCATCAAATGCCTTCATACCTACACCGAAACCAAGCTCCACCCAAGGGCCAACAAGTTCCAAAACAAGACATACCACGCAAATTCTCCAGCAACACAGGAACACTCCCCTGAGCTTCAATATACAGGCAGCTCAAAATTATCCCAAAACCTTTGATATCTCATAACCCATTACGGGTCACTCCACTGCACTCCAGAGAGAAGAAACCCAGCTCCACCCACCAAAACTCCAACACAAGCCTCCCTAACCAGGAAACCTTGACAAGCCACTGATAGAACCCCACCCAAAGTGAGGAAGCTCCATAATAAAGAGAACTCCACAAATTACCAGAATATAAAGAGGCCACCCCAAACGCAGCAATATAACCAAGATGAAGAGACAGAGGAATACTCAGCAGGTAAAGGAACAGGAGAGTTGCCCACCAAACCAAACAAAAGAGGAAGAAGTAGCGGATCTACCAGAGAAGGAATTCCGAATATTGATAGTGAGAATGATCCAAAATCTTGAAATCAAAATGGAATCACAGATAAATAGCCTAGAGACAAGGATTGAGAAGATGCAAGAAAGGTTTAACAAGGACCTAGAAGAAATAAAAAAGAGTCAAAATATAATGAATAACGCAATAAATGAGATCAGAAACACTCTGGAGGCAACAAATAGTAGAATAACGGAGGCAGAAGATAGGATTAGTGAAATAGAATAGAATGGTAGAAATAAATGAATCAGAGAGGAAACAAGAAAAACGAATTAAAAGAAATGAGGACAATCTCAGAGACCTCCAGGACAATATGAAACGCTCCAACATTCGAATTATAGGAGTCCCAGAAGAAGAAGACAGAAAGAAAGATCATGAGAAAATTCTTGAGGAGATAATAGTTGAAAACTTCCCTAAAATGGGGAAGGAAATAATCACCCAAGTCCAAGAAACACAGAGAGTTCCAAATAGGATAAACCCAAGGCGAAACACCCCAAGACATATATTAATCAAATTAACAAAGATCAAACACAAAGAACAAATATTAAAAGCAGCAAGGGAAAAACAACAAATAACACACAAGGGGATTCCCATAAGGATAACAGCTGATCTTTCAATAGAAACTCTTCAGGCCAGGAGGGAATGGCAAGACATACTTAAAGTGTTGAAAGACAATAACCTACAGCCCAGATTACTGTACCCAGCAAGGATCTCATTCAAATATGAAGGAGAAATCAAAAGCTTTACAGACAAGCAAAAGCTGAGAGAATTCAGCACCACCAAACCAGCTCTCCAACAAATTCTAAAGGATATCCTTTAGACAGGAAACACGAAAAGGGTGTATAAACCCGAACCCAAAACAATAAAGTAAATGGTAACGGGATCATACATATCAATAATTACCTTAAACGTAAATGGGTTGAACGCCCCAACCAAAAGACAAAGACTGGCCGAATAGATACAAAAACAAGACCCCTCTATATGCTGCTTACAAGAGACCCACCTCAAAACAAGGGACACATACAGACTGAAAGTGAAGGGCTGGAAAAAGATATACCACGCAAATAGAGACCAAAAGAAAGCAGGAGTGGCAATACTCATATCCGATAAAATAGACTTTAAAACAAAGGCTGTGAAAAGAGACAAAGAAGGCCACTACATAATGATCAAAGGAACAATCCAAGAAGAAGATATAACAATTATAAATATATATGCACCCAATATAGGAGCACCACAATATGTAAGACAAATGCTAACAAGTATGAAAGGGGAAATCAACAATAACACAATAATAATGGGAGACTTTAATACCCCACTCACACCTATGGACAGATCAACTAAACAGAAAATTAACAAAGAAATGCAAACTTTAAATGATACATTAGATCAGTTAGACCTAATTGATATCTATAGGACATTTCACCCCAAAACAATGAATTTCACCTTTTTTTCAAGTGCTCATGGAACCTTCTCCAGGATAGATCACATCCTGGGCCATAAATCTAAACTTGATGAATTCAAAAAAGTCGAAATCATTCCAAGCATCTTTTCTGACCATAATGCATTAAGATTAGATCTCAATTCCAGGAGAAAAACTATTAAAAATTCCAACATATGCAGGTTGAACAACACACTTCTGAATAACCAACAAATCACAGAAGAAATCAAAAAAGAAATCAAAATATGCATAGAAACTAATGAAAATGAAAACACAACAACCCAAAACCTGTGGGACACTATAAAAGCAGTGCTAAGAGGAAAGTTCATAGCAATACAGGCATACCTCAAGAAACAAGAAAAAAGTCAAATAAATAATCTAACTCTACAACTAAAGCAACTAGAAAAGGAAGAATTGGAGAACCCCAGAGTTAGTAGAAGGAAAGAAATCTTAAAAATTAGGGCAGAAATAAATGCAAAAGAAACAAAAGAGACCATAGGAAAAATCAACAAAGCCAAAAGCTGGTTCTTTGAAAGGATAAATAAAATTGAAAAACCATTAGCCAGACTCATCAGGAAGCAAAGAGAGAAAAATCAAATTAATAAAATTAGAAATGAAAATGGAGAGATCACAACAGACAACACAGAAATACAAAGGATCATAAGACACTACTATCAGCAGTTGTATGCCAATAAAATGGACAACGTGGAAGAAATGGACAAATTCTTAGAAAAGTACAACTTTCCAAAACTGAACCAGGAAGAAATAGAAAATCTTAACAGACCCATCACAAGCACGGAAATTGAAACTGTAATCAGAAATCTTCCAGCAAACAAAAGCCCAGGTCCAGACGGCTTCACAGCTGAATTCTACCAAAAATTTCGAGAAGAGCTAACACCTATCCTCCTCAAACTCTTCCAGCAAATTGCAGAGGAAGGTAAACTTCCAAACTCATTCTATGAGGCCACCATCACCCTAATACCAAAACCTGACAAAGATGTCACAAAAAAAGAAAACTACAGGCCAATATCACTGATGAGCATAGATGCAAAAATCCTCAACAAAATTCTAACAATCAGAATCCAACAACACATTAAAAAGATCATACACCATGACCAAGTGGGCTTTATCCCAGGGATGCAAGGATTCTTCAATATCTGCAAATCAATCAATGTAATTCACCACAATAACAAATTGAAAAATAAAAACCATATGATTATCTCAATAGATGCAGAGAAGGCCTTTGACAAAATTCAACATCCATTTATGATAAAAACTCTCCAGAAAGCAGGAATAGAAGGAACATACCTCAACATAATAAAAGCTATCTATGACAAACCCACAGCAAACATTATCCTCAATGGTGAAAAATTGAAAGCATTTCCCCTAAAGTCAGGAACAAGACAAGGGTGTCCACTTTCACCGCTACTATTCAACATAGTTCTGGAAGTTTTGGCCACAGCAATCAGAGCAGAAAAAGAAATAAAAGGAATCCAAATTGGAAAAGAAGAAGTAAAACTCTCACTGTTTGCAGATGACATGATCCTCTACATGGAAAACCCTAAAGACTCCACCAGAAAATTACTAGAGCTAATCAATTAATAGAGTAAAGTTGCAGGATATAAAATCAACACACAGAAATCCCTTGCATTCCTATACACAGGTATTGAGAAAGTAGAAAAAGAAATTAAGGAAACAATTCCATTCACCATTGCAATGAAAAGAATAAAATACTTAGGAATATATCTACCTAAAGAAACTAAAGACCTATATATAGAAAACTATAAAACACTGATGAAAGAAGTCAAAGAGGACACTAATAGATGGAGAAATATACCATGTTCATGGATTGGAAGAATCAATATAGTGAAAACGAGTATACTACCCAAAGCAATTTACAAATTCAATGCAATCCCTATCAAGCTACCAGCCATATTTTTCACAGAACTAGAACAAATAATTTCAAGATTTGTATGGAAATACAAAAAACCTCGAATAGCCAAAGCAATCTTGAGAAAGAAGAATGGAACTGGAGGAATCAACTTGCCTGACTTCAGGCTCTACTACAAAGCCACAGTCATCAAGACAGTATGGTACTGGCACAAAGACAGACATATAGATCAATGGAACAAAATAGAAAGCCCAGAGATAAATCCACACACATATGGACACCTTATCTTTGACAAACGAGGCAAGAATATACAATGGAGTAAAGACAATCTCTTTAACAATTGGTGCTGGGAAAACTGGTCAACCACTTGTAAAAGAATGAAACTAGATCACTTTCTAACACCGCACACAAAAATAAACTCAAAATGGATTAAAGATCTAAATGTAAGATCAGAAACTGTAAAACTCCTAGAGGAGAACATAGGCAAAACACTCTCAGACATAAATCACAGCAGGATCCTCTATGATCCACCTCCCAGAATTCTGGAAATAAAAGCAAAAATAAACAACTGGGATCTAATTAAAATTAAAAGATTCTGCACAACAAAGGAAAATATAAGCAAGGTGAAAAGACAGCCTTCTGAGTGGGAGAAAATAATAGCAAATGAAGCAACTGACAAACAACTAATCTCAAAACTATACAAGCAACTTATGCAGCTCAATTCCAGAAAAATAAACGACCCAATCAAAAAATGGGCCAAAGAACTAAATAGACATTTCTCCAAAGAAGACATACGGATGGCTATCAAACACATGAAAAGTTGCTCAACATCACTCATTATTAGAGAAATGCAAATCAAAACCACAATGAAGTACCACTTCACACCAGTCAGAATGTCTGCGATCCAAAAATCTGCAAGCAATAAATGCTGGAGAGGGTGTGGAGAAAAGGGAACCCTCCTACACTGTTGGTGGGAATGCAAACTAGTACAGCCACTATGGAGAACAGTGTGGAGATTCCTTAAAAAATTGCAAATAGAACTACCTTATGACCCAGCAATCCCACTTCTGGGCATACACACCAAGGAAACCAGAATGGAAAGAGGCACATGTACCCCAATGTTCATCGCAGCATTGTTTATAATAGCCAGGACATGGAAACAACCTAGATGTCCATCAGCAGATGAATGGATAAGAAAGCTATGGTACATATACACAATGGAGTATTACTCAGCCATAAAAAAGAATTCATTTGAATCAGTTCTGATGAGATGGATGAAACTGGAGCCGATTATACAGAGTGAAGTAAGCCAGAAAGAAAAACACCAATACAGTATACTAACAGATATATATGGAATTTAGGAAGAGGGCAATGACAACCCTGTATGCAAGACAGGAAAAAAGACACAGATGTGTATAATGGACTTTTGGACTCAGAGGGAGAGGGAGAGGGTGGGATGATTTGGGAGAATGGCATTCTAACATGTATACTATCATGTAAGAATTGAATCGCCAGTCTATGTCTGACGCAGGATACAGCATGCTTGGGGCTGGTGCATGGGGATGACCCAGACAGATGTTATGGGGAGGGAGGTGGGAGGGGGGTTCATGTTTGGCCATGCATGTAAGAATTAAAGATTTTAAAATTTAAAAAAATAAAAAAATAAATAAAATAAAATTAAAAAAATAAAAGTTTTTATTATATTCTGTCATACAACCATTACTATATCAATTTGAGAACACTTTCATTACTCCAAAAATAAATCCCATACCCATTAGCAATCATCTCCTATTTCACCCCAAATCCTGCAGCCCTAAGAAACTGTTTTCTGTATCTGTGTGTAGTAGTTTTAAATCTGGGAAATTCATATAAATGTAACATGCAATTTGTGGTCTACTAGCTTCTGTAGAATGTTATCTCATAGTTTTGATGCGTTTTCTCTAATGGTTAATGATGTTGACCATCTTTTCATGTATTTATTACTCATTTATGTATCTTCTAATTTCTTGTGATGTTTTAGTTTTCAGAGCATAAGTTTTGCAGTTCTTTTAAATTCTTTGATGCTATTATAAGCTATTTTTGAGACTGTTCATGAATAATGTACAGAAATAATATTTTTTAAATATATTGACCTTGCACTGGGAAATAATTTGAACTTAATTATTCTGCTAGTTATTTTTGGGGGGTGAGATTCCATGGGTTTTTCTATATATGAGATCATGGTTTGTATAAATAGTTTGATTTCTTCCCAGTATGTATTCCTTTGAATATTTTTTTCCCTTTGTCTAATTGACCTATCTAGAATCTCTAGCATAATGTTGAATAAAAATGGCAAAGTAGATGTCACTTTATTTTTCTTTATTTTGAGGGAGAATAAGTATTCAGTCTTTCACCATTTTTCAATTAAAAAAAAATCCATAGATTCCCTATTAGTTTGGGAAAGTTCTATTCATAGTTGGCTTTTATAGTAAAGGTGTATTGGTTTTTGTCAGGGGCTTCCTGCATAGCTCAGTTGATAAACATCTGCCTGCAACATGGGAGACCTGGGTTCAGTTCCGGGGTCAGGAAGATCCCCTGGAGAAGGAAATGGCAACTCACTTAAGTATTCTTGCCTGGAGAGTCCCATGGACAGAGGAGCCTGGTGGGCTGCAGTTCTGTTTTTGCATATACTGAAATGAGCATGTGTGTTTTGTCATTTACCTTATCGATGTAGTTGTTGTTCAGTTGCTCAGTCATGCCCAGCTCTTTGACACTCCATGGACTGCAGCACACTATCCTTCACTATCTCCTAGAATTTGTGCAAACTCATGTCCATTGAGTCAGAGATGCCATCCAACTGTCTCATCCTTTGTCGCCCCTTTTTCCCACTGTCCTCAATCCTTCCCAGCAACAGGGTCTTTTCCGATGAATCTACTCATTGGAGCTTCATAATCAGTCCTTCCAGTGAATATTCAGGACTGATTTCCTTTAGGATTGATTGGTTTGATCTCCTTGCTGTTCATGGAACTCTCAAGAGTCTTCTCCAGCACCACTGTTTGAAAGCATCAATTCTTGGGAGCTCAGCCTTCATTATGGTCCAACTCTCACATCTGTACACAACTACTGGAAAAAACCATAGCTTTGACTAGATAGACCTTTGTTGGCACAGTGATGTCTCTGCTTTTTAATATGCTGTCTAGGTTTGTCACAGCTTTTCTTCTAAGGAGAAAGCCTCTTTTAATTTCATGGCTTCAGTCACCATCTGCAGTGATTTGGCGCCCAAGAAAATAAAGTCTGCCACTGTTTCCATTGTTTCCCCATCTCTTTGCCATGAAGTGAAGGCTATGGTTTTTCCAATGATCATGTATGGATGTGAGAGTTGGACTGTGAAGAAAACCGAGTGCTGAAGAATTGATGCTTTTGAACTGTGGTGTTTGAGAAGACTCTTGAGAGTCCCTTGGACTGCAAGGAGATCCAACCAGTCCATTCTGAAGGAGATTAGCCCTGGGATTTCTTTGGAAGGACTGATGCTGAAGCTGAAACTCCAGTACTCTGGCCACCTCATGCGAAGAGCTGACTCATTGGAAAAGACTCTGATGCTGGGAGAGATTGTGGGAAGGATGAGATGGCTGGACGACATCACTGACTCGATGGACGTGAGTCTGAGTGAACTCTGGGAGTTGGTGATGGACAGGGAGGCCTGGCGTGCGGCGATTCATGGGGTCGCAAAGAGTCAGACAAGACTGAGCGACTGAACTGAACTGAACTGATGGGACTAGATGCCATGATCTTAGTTTTCTGAATGTTGAGTCTTAAGCAAGCTTTTCATTCACCTTCATTAGGAGGCTCTTAGTTCCTCTTTGCTTTCTTCCATTACTACTACTGCTGCTGCTGCTAAGTCACTTCAGTCATGTCCGACTCTGTGTGACCCCATAGATGGCAGCCCACCAGGCTCCCCCGTCCCTGGGATTCTCCAGGCAAGAACACTGGAGTGGGTTGCCATTTCCTTCTCCAATCCATGAAAGTGAAAAGTGAAAGTGAAGTCACTCAGTTCTTCCATTAAGGTGATGTTATCTGCATATCTGAGTTTATTGATATTTCTCCCAGCAATCTTGATTCTAGCTTGTGCTTCATCCAGCCTGGCATTTCACATGATATACTCCGCATAGAAGTTATATAAGCAGGGTGACAATATACAGCCTTGACGTACTCCTTTCCCAGTTTTGAACCAGTTCATTTGTTCTATGTCTGTTTCTAACTGTTACTTCTTTACTTGAATGCAGGTTTCTCAGGAGGCAGGAAAGGTGGTCTGGTATTCCCATCTCTTGAAGATTTTCCACAGTTTGTTGTGATCCACACAGTTAAAGGCTTTATCTTAGTCAATGAAGCATAAGTAGATGTTTTTCTTGAGTTCTGTTGCTTTTTGCATGATCCAATAGATGTTGGGAATTTAATCTCTGGTTCCTCTGCCTTTTCTAAATACAACTTGTACATCTGAAATTCATCGATTCATGTACTGTTGAAGCCTAGCTTGAAGGATTTTGAGCATTACTTTGCTAGCATGTGAAATGAACACAATTGTATGGTATTTTGAACATTCTTAGACATTGCTTTTCTTTGGGATTTGAATGAAAACTGAGCTTTTCTAAGGTATATTATTGATATGGTATATTATGTTAATTGACTTTGGGAAAATAATCTTTTAGTCTTGGGTCAAACTTTTCTTCATGATGTATAGTTCTTTTTGAATGTTGTTGGGTTCAACTTGCTAGTGTGTTGAGAATTGTTTTTGTGTTTTTTTTGAAAGCATAATGTAGGTGTTATTAATAGATACCCATAGTGTTCTAACAATGGGTGTTCGAACAGTGTTCATAAACATGGCTTCATCTGGTTTTGATATCAGAGTAATTCTGGCCTCAGAATGTGTTAGGAAGCTTTACCTCTTCTGTTATTTTAAAAGTCTTTGTGAAGAATTAATTCATAGTAACTTTTTCTTAAATGCTTGGTAGAATACAACAGTGAAGTCATCTGGGCCTGTGCTTATCTTTTTAGAGTTTTTAAACTAATTCAAACTCTAATTATTACAGGTCTTTTGGATTTGGGGGTGTGTTTCTCCCTGTTTTCATTTTAAAAGTTTGTGTCTACCTAGGAATTTGTCCACTTAATGTAGATTATCTACTATATTGATATAGAATTATATCCCCTTTAAAGCATTACAAAATTTTTAGCATCAGTAGAAATGTACCATCTTTCACTTTTGACTTCAGTAATTTGAATATTTTCTTTTCTGTTTTTAACCTAGCTAAAGCTTTGTAATTAAAATTTTTTTTTCAAAGAACCAACTTTTATTTTCTTGCTAATCTGATCTCTCATTTATACTCTAATATTTATGGATTTATTTTTATTCTTTTTGCTTTGGGTTTAATTTGCTTTCATTTTTCTAAGGTCTTACTCTTGAGAGTCCCTTGGACTGCAAGGAGATCCAACCAGTCCATTCTAAAGGAGATCAGCCCTGGGTGTTCATTGAAAGGACTGATGCTAAAGCTGAAACTCCAATACTTTGGCCACCTCATGCAAAGAGTTGACTCATTGGAAAAGACTGTGATGCTGGGAGGGATTGCGGGCAGGAGGAGAAGGGGAGGACAGAGGATGAGATGGCTGGATGGCATCACTGACTTGATGGACATGAGTCTGAGTGAACTCCAGGAGATGGTGATGGACAGGGAGGCCTGGCGTGCTGCGATTCATGGGGTTGCAAAGAGTCGGACACGACTGAGCGACTGAACTGAACTGAACTGAATGGTACCAGATGCCATGATCTTACTTTTTGAGTGTTCAGTTTTAAGCCAGCTTTTTCACTTTCCTCTTTTACTTTCATCAAGAAGCTCTTTTGTTCTTCTTCGTTTTCTGCCATAAGGGTGGTGTCATTTGCATATCTGAGGTTATTGATATTTCCCCCGGAAATCTTGATTCCAGCTTGTGCTCATCCAGTACAGCATTTCTCATGATGTACTCTGCGTATATGTTTAATAAGCAGGGTGACAGTATACAGCCTTGACATACTCCTTTCCCGATTTGGAAGCAGTCCATTGTTCCATGTCCAGTTCTAACTGTTGCTTCTTAACCTGCATACAGATTTCTCAGGAGGCAGGTCAGGTGGTCTGGTATTCTCATCTCTTGAAGAATTTTTCACAGTTTGTAGTGATCCATATAGTCAAAGGCTTTGGCATAGTCAATAAAGCAGAAGTAGATGTTTTTCTGGAACTCTCTTGCTTTTTCGATGATCCATCAGATGTTGGCAATTTGGTATCTGGTTCCTCTGCCTTTTCTAAATCCAGCTTGAACATCTGGAAGTTCACAGTTCACATATTATTGAAACCTGGCTGGAGAATTTTGAGCATTACTTTTCTAGCGTGTGAGATGAGTGCAATTGTGTGGTAGTTTGGTCATTCTTTGGCATTGCCTTTCTTTGGGTTTGGAATGAAAACTGACCTTTTCCAGAACTTTGTTAGCTCCATATATCTTTAATTGTTAAATTTTCCTGATGTATTGGCCTCTTTGTTTTTATTATAAAATGTTATCTCTCCAGAAATATTTTCTGTTCTAAAGTATATTTTGTCTGATATATGTACAGGCACTGCATCTTTCTTATGGTTTCTGTTTGTATGACATAGTCCTTTCCATGTGTTTACTTTGAACCTATGTGTATTTTTGAATCTGAAGTATATTTCCTGTAAACAGCCTTAGTTGGATCATTTTCTTAAATCTGGTCTTGCAGTTTTTGCATTTTGATTTTTCATTCCTTTAATATTTACCATTATTGCTGTAATTGGATTCAAATCTATTATTTTATTGTTTTATATATTTCTCATGTCGTTTTTCTTCCTCCTTTACTAATGTTTAAAATGCAGCACTCAAGTTTCTTTAATTTTTTGCTATATTTTAAAAATTATTAATGGAAGCATTAGAACTTATTATATCTAATAAAAATCTACTTCCATGTTTATATTAACTTAATTCTAGTGATACATAGAAATGTTCTTCCTATAAAGTTCTATTGCCTTGTTCCCTTGTCATTCCATTCTATGTATTATATCTGTATATGTTACCTAACAGTATATTGTGTAATATACTAGTTATACAATTTTAGTACACTGTATAATTTTATGTCAATTAAGAAAAGTCAGATAAGAATGGAAATCAAGTATATATCTATAGTTTGTTGTATCAAACTATTTCCTTTTCTGGCTGCTCTTTGTCCCTGTAGATTCACATTACCATATAGTATAATTTATTTACTTTAATATAGTGTTCTTCCTGTCTACCTCCTTTGTTCCATTATTTTAAAATTTGTTACATTTCTATGTTGTTGTTCCAAGAATTCAGTTATAAATACATTGTTTTATTTTATTTTATATTTTTTTATTTTTTATTATTTTTACTTAATTTTACTTTACAATACTGTATTTGTTTTGCCATACATTGACATGAATCCACCAGGGGTGTATACATGCTCCCAATCCTGAATCCCCCTCCCACCTCCCACCCCATATCATCTCTCTGGATCATCCCCATGCACCAGCCCCAAGTATCCTGTATCCTGTATGGAACATAGACTGGCACTTCGTTTCTTACATGATAGTATACATGTTTCAATGCCATTCTCCCAAATCATCCCACCCTCTCCCTCTCCCTCAGAGTCCAAAAGTCCGTTCTATACCTCTGTGTCTCTTTTGCTGTCTCGCATACAGGGTCATCATTACCATCTTTCTAAATTCCGTATATATGTGTCAGTATACTGTATTGGTGTTTTTCTTTCTGACTTACTTCACTCTGTATAATTGGCTCCAGTTTCATCCATCTCATTAGAACTGATTCAAATGTATTCTTTTTAATGGCTGAGAAATACTCCATTGTGTATATGTACCACAGCTTTCTTATCCATTCATCTGCTGATGGACATCTAGGTTGTTTCCATGTCCTGGCTATTTTTTCTTCCAGTTTGATTGAAATGTAATTGACATGTAGCTCTGTATAGATTTAAGGCATACAGCATAAAGATTTGATTTATATACATCATGTAATGATTACCACAGTAAGTTTAGTGATTATCATCTCATATAGATAAAAAATAAAAGAAAAAAACCAATATTTTTTCTTGTCACAAAAACTCTAGGAATTTACTCTCTTAAATTTAATTAATACTGCTGTATGTTATACATATATAATGTTGTACACTATATTCCAAATGTTTTTAAAATATGAGAAGAAAGAAATATGCATTTATAATTGTCTTTTATAATTACATGATTACTTTTTTGGGGGGAGTATCTTTGTTTATTTTCATGATTACTTTTACTGGTGCTGTTTGGATTTTCATGTAGATTTGAGTTAATCTCAATGTTGCCTGATTTCAAACTTAAAATCTCAGTTTGTTGTTGTTGTTGTTGTTGTTGTAAATGTCTTTATTTCACCTTTAAAAAATAAAATTGTTTTGTTTACCAGAAGACTCTTGGTTGACAGTTTTTCTTAAGTACTTTGAATGTTATCCCACTGTCTTTGAACATCACTGTTAACTGACTGCGTCAACTGTTACCCATATTTTGATTTCTTTCTATGTGATAAGTGGTTCTTCTCTTATGCTATCAAAATTTTCTCTTGAGTTTGACCTTCAGCCAATTTTGTATGATGTGTCTGGTTGTGGTTCTTTGTGCTTATTTTACTGTAGTGTAATCTGATGATCAGTTTTTTGATTATAATGTTGTTGCCTAACATTAAGCTTTTGATCACTGAGACATTAATTTCAAAGACATTTTTTAATAAATGTAACTTTTCTATGCAACTAGATAAAGCATCAGGCTTCCCCACTCCAAGTTTTCCTTTTAGAAAGTCATAAGTTTGGTTCAGTTCAGTCACTCATTAGTATCCAACTCTTTGTGACCCCATGAACCGCAGCACGCCAGGCCTCCCTGTCCATCACCAACTCCCAGAGTTTACTCAGACTCATGTCCATCGAGTCGGTGATGCCATCCAGCCATTTATCCTCTGCCATCCCCTTCTCCTGCCCCCAATCCCAACCAGCTTCAGAGTCTTTTCCAATGAGTCAACTCTTCACATGAGGTGGCCAAAGTACTGGAGTTTCAGCTTCAGCATCATTCCTTCCAAAGAAATCCTAGGGCTGATCTCCTTCAGAATGGACTGGTTGGATCTCCTTGCAGTCCAAGGGACTCTCAAGAGTCTTCTCCAACACCATAGTTCAAAAGCATCAATTCTTCAGCACTCGGTTTTCTTCACAGTCCAACTCTCACATCCATACATGACCACTGGAAAAACCATAGCCTTGACTAGATGGACCTTTGTTGACAAAGTAATGTCTCTGCTTTTCAATATGCTATCTAGGTTGGTCATAATTTTCCTTCCAAGGAGTAAGCGTCTTTTAATTTCATGGCTGCAGTCACCATCTGCAGTGATTTTGTAGCCCAAAAAGATAAAGTTTGACACTGTTTCCACTGTTTCCCCATCTATTTGCCATGAATTGATGGGACCAGATGCCATGATCTTAGTTTTCTGAATGTTGAGCTTTAAGCTAACTTTTTCACTCTCCTCTTTCATTTTCATCAAGAGGCTTTTTAGTTCCTCTTCACTTTCTGCCTTATAAGGGTGGTGTCATCTGCATATCTGAGGTTATTGATATTTCTCCTGGTAATCTTGATTCCAGCTTGTGCTTCTTCCAGTCCAGCGTTTCTCATGATGTACTCTGCATATAAGTTAAATAATCAGGGTGACAATATACAGCCTTGACATACTCCTTTTCTTATTTGGAACCAATCTGTTGTTCCATGTCCAGTGCTAACTGTTGCTTCCTGACCTGCATACAA
The DNA here is from genome assembly GCF_042477335.2 of Ovis canadensis. Lineage (NCBI taxonomy): Eukaryota > Metazoa > Chordata > Mammalia > Artiodactyla > Bovidae > Ovis > Ovis canadensis. Next base: position 148,320,021 of record NC_091246.1, on the reverse strand, counting down.
ATTTCTCAAGAGGCATGTCAGGTGGTCTGGTGTTCCCATCTCTTTCAGAATTTTCCACAGTTTATTGTGACCCACACAGTCAAAGGCTTTGGCATAGTCAATAAAGCAGAAATAGATGTTTTTCTGGAACTCTCTTGCTTTTTCCATGATCCAGTGGATGTTGGCAATTTGATCTCTGATTCCTCTGCCTTTTCTAAAGCCAGCTTGAACATCTGGAAGTTCATGGTTCATGTACTGCTGAAGCCTGGCTTGGAGAATTTTGAGCATTACTTTACTAGCATGTGAGATGAGTGCAATGTGCAGTAGTTTGAGCATTCTTTGGGATTGAAATGAAAACTGACCTTTTCCAGTCCTGTGGCCACTGCTGAGTTTTCCAAATTTGCTGGCATATTGAGTGCAGCACTTTGACAGCATCATCTTTCAGGATTTGAAATAGTTCAGCTGGAATTCCATCACCTCCACTAGCTTTGTTCATAGTCATGCTTTCTAAGGCCCACTTGACTTCACATTCCAGGATGTCTGGCTCCAGGTGACCTAAATAACTGACTACTTGAGTAACCCTGTGTTTACCTTCATGCAATGTAATTTCCATTCTTATGCTGTAAATTTACCAATAGCCCTCAAAACCCTCAGCTCTCTACCATCAATCCCAATAAAGGCAGAACTCCGATTAATCCCATTCCATGTTTTCTCTTTCTCTGTCTACTTGGGACCTTGTTGGGTAGCTCCAGGCATATCCTGCGTCCTTTTGGACCTGACCATAATAAACCCTTTTCTTCCCCAAATTTCCCTGATGTTTGTTTTTCAAGTGCATCTTGAAATCATAGTAACCACAAAGTTGGTTCCATCACAACGTTGACTCTAAGCAGGGAAATGTCTCTGGGGCCTTACCACAAGTAATATGGGCCTAACTGAGATCCGCCAGGCAACTCTAGTTGATAGCATCAGTGTTCATAGGCTAAAATCTATGTATAACAAGTAGTTGAAGTTTATTGACTTTCTTGGTTGTCTAAAATAATTTTTTAAATCAAATTGAGACTTTTTCAGTCATTAATTTTCTATTTTTTCTTGCTTTCTCTCTTTACTCTCCATTATGTATATGTTGGTACATTTAATGGTGTCTCACAATTCCCTGAGGCTCTGTTAATTTCTTCATCCTTTTCTCTATTCTTCAGATAGTATAATTCTCTATTAATCTATCTTTAAGTTTCTTGTTTCTTAGACCAGTTCAAATAAACTACTGATCCCTTTATGTGATCCCTACCGCCCCCGCCGCCGACTTTGGGTTACTCTACTTTTCAACTGCAGTATTTCCATTTGATTCTTTTCTCTATATGATGTGACATTGTCTTCATATCTTCCTTAAGTGGTTCCTTATTTGTTCTTTAACTGCTACTGCTACTGCTGCTAAATCTCCTCAGTCGTGTCTGACTCTGGGTGACCCCAGAGATGGCAGCCCACCAGGCTCCCCCGTCCCTGGGATTCTCCAGGCAAGAACACTGGAATGGATTGCCATTTCCTTCTCCAATGCATGAAAGTGAAAAGTAAAAGTGAAGTCGCTCAGTCATGTCTGACTCCTAGCGACCCCATGGACTGCAGCCTACCAGGCTCCTCCGCCCATGGGATTTTCCGGCAAGAGTACTGGAGTGGGGTGCCATTGCCTTCTCCGTTTGTTCTTTAAACATGTTAATAATAGCTCCTTCAGAGCCTGTGTCTATTAAATGTGATATCTGGGACTTCTCATAATTTCTGTTGCCTTCTGTTTTTTCCTGTGTATGGGATCACACTTTTCCGTTTATTTGTATGTATTATAATTTTTTTTTCTGGGAAACTGATATTTTATTTATCTTGATGTGCTGTGCTAAGGTGCTTCAATTATGTCTGATTCTTTGCTGAGCCTGTGAACAGTAACCCACCAGGCTCTTTTGTCCATGGGATTCTCCAGGCATGAATACTGGAATGGGTTTGCCATTTCCTACTACAGGAATCTTCCCGACCCAGGGATTGAACATGCCTCACTTTCCTCTCCTGCATTTGCAGACAGGTTCTTTACCACCTAGCACCACTCGTGTAGTAATTTGGAAACTGACTTTTCCACCTTCAGTATTTGTTATGCTGCTGTTTATTTAATGATGTATGTCTTACTGCTCTATAATCATAACAAACTTGGTGGATTAAGACAAATTTATTAACAGTGATAATTTGGAGGTCAGAAGCTGAGAACGGTTTTCCGTGGGCTAAAACCAGGGTGACAGCTTGGCTGCTTTCCTTCTGGGGACTTAAGAGAAGAATCTGTCTCCTCTCCTTGTCTAGCTTCTCAGTTTGGCCCATAGTTTCTGACTTGTGATCCTCTTCTATCTTGAAAGCGAGCAGTAGCTAGGCAAGCCTTTCTCATGCTCCATTAGTCTAACACTAACTTTATTGTATCTCTCTTCCATGTTATAAGGACCCTTATTACATTTGGCCCACCAGGATAATCTAGGAGACTCTCCCTATCTCAAACCCAGCTGATCAGTGAGCTTAATTCTATCTCCAAACTTAATGCCGTCTTGTACTATAGCCTACCATAGTTACAGTTTCCAGGATATCACCATTTGTGGGGAGCCAATATTCTGCATACCATACTTGAATAGAATATTTTAGTTAATTGCATTTTCCCACATTATAAACTCATTGAAATCACTCTCCAAAGGGGGCTGCCTTGGGCACATTCACCATATCCCTAGATTACTTATTTTACGTTCTGGAAAACTGATCCATAAATATGAATTTTTTTTTGCTTTTGAATGCCATAGGTATTTATTAGCAGAGCTTGACTAAAAACTAGTTATCTTGAGCTCCAGTTCAGTGCATATTTTTTTCTCAACAATCTGCCTTCCAAATATTTATAAGTGAGGATTGTAATGATGGTGACTAGATAGATCTGTCTTCCTCTATGAAAGGGAATGAATGGTGTTATTAATGACTGTATATGTGGACACACGCACTCATTAGACAACTAAATCTATTCAAATTATATGTGGAAATTTTAAAATTTTCCATTTGTTGAGTACTGTTGTCAAGTGAATATAGAAATGATTTACATAGAGACAAAGTTAAATTTATAGATGTTTGCTTTGATTACAATGTGTTGTGAATATATTTTAAGAATTGTGATATCATTTAGGTTAATTTGTACTGAGGTAATAAATGTAGTCATAAGAGCTATCAGAATTCAGATAATGAGATAATTCTGAGAAATGATATCAAACTGTAAGACACTAAGTATTTTGTGTATTCACTAAGTATTCAAGACTGAGAAAGGAGTAAAACAAGGCTGTCTGCTATCACCCTGTTTGTTTAATCTATATGCTCAGCACATCATGAGAAATGACTGGTTGGATAAGTTTAAGCTGGAATCAAAATAGGCGAGAGAAATGTCAATAAACTCAGATATGCAGATGATACCACTCTAATGACAGAAAGCGAAGAGGAACTGAAGAGCTTCTTGATGAGGGTAAAGGAGGAAAAGTGAGAGAGCTGGCTTAAAATTAAATATTAAAAAAGCTAAGATCATGGCATTCCGCCCCATTACTTCATGGAAAATAGAGGGGGGAAAGGTGGAAGTAGTGACAAATTTCCTCTTCTTGGGCTCTAAAATCACTGGCAGAGGTGACTGCAGCCATGAAATCAGAAGACATTTGCTTCTTGGCAGGAAAGCTCTGACAAACCCAGACAGTATGTTGAAAAGCAGAGACATTACTCTGCTTACAAAGGTCCACATATAGTCAAGGCTATGGTTTTCCCAGTGGTCATGTATGGTTGTGAGAGCTGGACTGTAAAGAAGGCAGAGCACTGAAGAATTGATGCCTTCAAACTATGGTGCTGGAGAAGACTTCTGAGAGTCCCTTAGGCAGCAAGGAGATTAAACCAGTCCATCTTAAGGGAAATCAACCCTGAAAACTTTTAGAAGGACTGATGCTGAAGCTTAAACTTCAGTATTTTGGTCATCTGATGTGAACAGCTGACTCATTGGAAGTCCATGATGCTGGGAGAGATTGAGGGCAGTAGAAGAGGGTGTCAGAGGATGAGATGGCTGGATGGCATCATCTATTGTAATTCATCTGTAAAATGTACTGTTTTAATTATGAAAATTGGACTTTTTCCTGAAATCTTGAATGCCAGGAGGCATTGTCCAGATTAGGATTAATAGCTAGATCTACTTAACATTTATCAGTTTTTTAAAATAGACTCTTTTATCTGTTGCATATTAAATGAAAGAATATTTTTTCAAGTACTGCATCACTTATGGAAAAACTTCAAAGCAACTGAGTTTTTAAATTAACAAACAAAAAACAACATATGTCACTTAAGTAGTATAAAAAGATAATTCAGTAAAGAAAGCAGTGTTATCAATAGCAAGATCTGATATATGAAGGGCAAGAAAGAAATTAAGATAGTACCTAAGGAGAATAAATCTATTTGGAGATGGAATTGTAAATGAGATGGAAAATCTAAAAGGAGAGGTGGAAGAGTTAAATTAGTTCGGATGAAAGGTGCTGCAAAAAATAACAACTCAATGCTCACTTAAGAAGACAGAGAAAAGACTTCTGTTATATAAATTTTAACTGAATTGAAAACTTAACCATAATAGCCATTCATTAGCAATATTAATGCCTTGTTCTTGAACTTGATGATTTTATAACTAAAAGACCTGTTGAAAGAGGAAAGGTTCACTGTTGCTTTTTTTATTGAAAGGATCAAGTTTTTGCAAGGGAAATCTGAAACTATACTAAAGTTCTAATGGATTCACCATGTGTCTGAAACTCAGATAATGTGTAAACCTTTCCATAGGTTTTCTGCCTTTTGAGTGGAAAATAGTATCTGCCCATCAAAATAGTGAATGTTTACTATGAAGGATACCTAGAGAAAAGACAGTATGTTTAATATTACAACTCCAAAGCTTGCATTCTCCTGGGGATGCTGAGCATATGAATGATACGTATTTAGTATACTTGGTTATGAATTATTGTGAGGAAAAGAGATTATATAACATCTATCTTACCTTATGTGTGATCCTGTTCCCATTACAAGTTCAAACATGGTTAAGATAATGCTGAAGAGCTATGCTTAACCATTAAAGTAAAAAGTAAAATAGGCCTTCATGATTTTTATAAGAGGACTTGTACCTGAATGTATTTTTTCCTTTCAGGAACCCAAAGGTAGTCTTCAGGGTTTTTTTTTTTTTTTAATGTTCCTTTGAATTTGTATTATGCTGCAGATGATTTTGTATTCACCAAGTGATTGATAGAAAATTTAGTATTATTTGTGCAGGCTCATTTATATGAGTAATGAGGATCCTAACTAGGACAGCACCATTCATATTTCATGAAATTGTTGTTCAGTTGCTTAGTTGTGTCCGACACTTTGCAACCCAATGGACTGCAGCATTCCACTAACCTTCACTATCTCCCAGAGTTTGCTGTCCTCCAGTATCTTCCAGAGTTTGCTAAAACTCAAGTACATTGTGTTGATGATGCCATCCAGCCATCTCATCCTCTGATGCCCCCATCTCCTGCCTGCAATCTTTCCCAGCATCAGGGTATTTTCCAATGAGTCAGCTCTTTGCATCAGGTGGCCAAAGTATTGGAGCTTCAGCTTCAGCATCAATCCTTCCAATGAATATTCAGGACTGATTTCCTTTAGGATTGAATGGTTTGATCTCCTTGCAGTCCAAAAGACTCTCAAGAGTCTCGTCCAGCACCACAGTTCAAAATAGTCAGTTCTCATTCTATGAGGCCACCATCACCCTAATACCAAAACCTGACAAAGATGTCACAAAAAAAGAAAACTACAGGCCAATATCACTGATGAACATAGATGCAAAAATCCTCAACAAAATTCTAGCAATCAGAATCCAACAACACATTAAAAAGATCATACACCATGACCAAGTGTGCTTTATCCCAGGGATGCAAGGATTCTTCAATATCTGCAAATCAATCATTGTAATTCACCACATTAACAAATTGAAAAATAAAAGTCATATGATTATCTCAATAGACGCAGAGAAGGCCTTTGACAAAATTCAACATCCATTTATGATAAAAACTCTCCAGAAAGCAGGATAGAAGGAACATACCTCAACATAATAAAAGCTATATATGACAAACCCACAGCAAACATTATCCTCAATGGTGAAAAATAGAAAGCATTTCCCCTAAAGTCAGGAACAAGACAAGGGTGCCCACTTTCACCGCTACTATTCAACATAGTTCTGGAAGTTTTGGCCACAGCAATCAAAGCAGAAAAATAAATAAAAGGAATCCAAATTGGAAAAGAAGAAGTAAAACTCTCACTATTTGCAGATGACATGATCCTCTACATGGAAAACCCTAAAGACTCCACCAGAAAATTACTAGAGCTCATCAATGAATACAGTAAAGTTGCAGGATATAAAATCAACACACAGTAATCCCTTGCATTCCTATATACTAGTAATGAGAAAGTAGAAAAAGAAATTAAGGAAACAATTCCATTCACCATTACAATGAAAAGAATAAAATACTTAGGAATATATCTACCTAAAGAAACTAAAGACCTATATATAGAAAACTATAAAACACTGATGAAAGAAGTCAAAGAGGACACTAATAGATGGCGAAATATACCATGTTCATGGATCCGAAGAATCAATATAGTGAAAATGAGTATACTACCCAAGCAATTTACAAATTCAATGCAATCCCTATCAAGCTACCAGCCATATTTTTCACAGAACTAGAACAAATAATTTCAAGATTTGTATGGAAATACAAAAAACCTCGAATAGCCAAAGCAATCTTGAGAAAGAAGAATGGAACTGGAGGAATCAACTTGCCTGACTTCAGGCTCTACTACAAAGCCACAGTCATCAAAACAGTATGGTACTGGCACAAAGACAGACATATAGATCAATGGAACAAAATAGAAAGCCCAGAGATAAATCCACACACATATGGACACCTTATCTTTGACAAAGGAGGCAAGAATATACATTGGAGTAAGACAATCTCTTTAACAAGTGGTGCTGGGAAAACTGGTCAACCACTTGTAAAAGAATGAAACTAGATCACTTTCTAACACCGCACACGAAAATAAACTCAAAATGGATTAAAGATCTAAACATAAGACCAGAAACTATAAAACTCCTGGAGGAGAACATAGGCAAAACACTCTCAGACATAAATCACAGCAGGATCCTCTATGATCCACCTCCCAGAATTGTGGAAATAAAAGCAAAAATAAACAAATGGGATCTAATTAAAATTAAAAGCTTCTGCACAACAAAGGAAAATATAAGCAAGGTGAAAAGACAGCCTTCAGAATGGGAGAAAATAATAGCAAATGAAGCAACTGACAAACAACTCATCTCAAAACTATACAAGCAACTTATGCAGCTCAATTCCAGAAAAATAAACGACCCAATCAAAAAATGGGCCAAAGAACTAAATAGACATTTCTCCAAAAAGACATACGGATGGCTAACAAACACATGAAAAGATGCTCAACATCACTCATTATTAGAGAAATGCAAATCAAAACCACAATGAGGTACCACTTCACACCAGTCAGAATGTCTACGATCCAAAAATCTGCAAGCAATAAATGCTGGAGAGGGTGTGGAGAAAAGGGAACCCTCCTACACTGGGAATGCAAACTAGTACAGCCACTATGGAGGACAGTGTGGAGATTCCTTAAAAAATTGCAAATAGAACTACCTTATGACCCAGCAATCCCACTTCTGGGCATACACACCGAGGAAACCAGAATTGAAAGAGACGCATGTACCCCAATGTTCATCACAGCACTGTTTATAATAGCCAGGACATGGAAACAACCTAGATGTCCATCAGCAGACGAATGGATAAGAAAGCTGTGGTACATATACACAATGGAGTATTACTCAGCCATTAAAAAGAATTAATTTGAATCAGTTCTGATGAGATGGATGAAACTGGAGCCGATTATACAGAGTGAAGTAAGCCAGAAAGAAAAACACCAATACAGTATACTAACACATATATATGGAATTTAGAAAGATGGCAATGACGACCCTGTATGCAAGACAGCAAAAAAGACACAGATGTGTATAACGGACTTTTGGACTCAGAGGGAGAGGGAGAGGGTGGGATGATTTGGGAGAATGGCATTCTAACATGTATACTATCATGTAAGAATCGAATCGCCAGTCTATGTCTGACGCAGGATACAACATGCTTGGGGCTGGTGCATGGGGATGACCCAGACAGATGTTATGGGGAGGGAGGTGGGAGGGGGGTTCATGTTTGGGAATGCATGTAAGAATTAAAGATTTTAAAATTTAAAAAAAAAATCAAAAAATAAATAAATAAAACTGCTATACCAAAAAAAAAAAAAAAAAGAAGAGTCAGTTCTTAGGGGCTTGGCCTTCTATATGGTCCAACTCTCGCATCTGTACATACTACTGTAAACACCATAGCTTTGAATAAATGGACCTTTGCTGGCAAAGTGATGTCTCTGCTTTTTAAGATACTGTCTAGGTTTTATTTAGCTTTCCTTTTCAGGAGCAAGTGTCTTTAAATTTCATTTTAAATTACTGACACTGTAGTCACCATTTGCAGTGATTTTGGAGCTCAAGAAAATAAATTCTGTCACTGTTTTCATTGTTTCCCCTTCTATTTGCCATGAAGTGATAGGACCAGATATCATGATCTTGATGTTGAGGGTTTTTTTTTAATTAATTAATTTTAATTGAAGGATAATTTCTTTACAATAGCATGGTGTTTTTTGCCATACATCAACATGAATCACTCATGGGTGCACATGTGTATCCCCATCCTGAATCACCCTCCCTCTTCCCTCCCCACCTCATCCCTCTGAGTTGTCCCAGAGCACCAGCTTTGAGTGCCCTGCTTCATGCATTGAACGTGCACTGGTTATCTGTTTTACATGTGGTAATATATATGTTTCAGTGCTATTCTCTCAAATTGTCCCACCCTCACCTTCTCGTACATAGTGCAAAAGTCTGTTCTTTACATCTGTGTCTCTTTTGCTGCCTTGCATATAGGGTCATCATTACCATCTTTCTAAATTCCATATATATGCATTAATATATGGAATTGGTGTTTCTCTTTCTAACTTATTCACTCTGTATAACAGGCTCCAGTTTCATCCACCTCATTAGAACTGACTCAAATTTGTTCTTTTTCACAGCTGAGTAATATATTCCATTGTGTATATATACCACAGCTTCTTTATCCATTTGTCTGCCTATGGACATCTAGGTTGGGATCCTGGGTGGTATACATCTGCCAGGAGTGTCATAGACTGAGACCAGCTCCCCAGAGGAGAAATAAGACATGCCTGGGACTGTGTCCTCATGGTGCAGCCAGAAAATGGAGCAACTGGGACCAGGGAGGTGCATAAGAGGCATGGGCTACCTGGGACGGTGTGCTCGCCAAGCACCCAGTCGCCTGAGCACCTTGAAAGCACAAGGTGCTTCCTGAGCACCTGGGAAGGGCATAAAACTCACAGCCTATATGGGTCAATGCCCTTGCAGAACACTTGAGAACCTGAGCGGCTTAGGCCTGGGAAGTGCACGAAATGCAGGGCCCACTTGGGCCAGTGCCCTTGCAGAGCACTCTGGAGCCTGAGCCATGTGGACCTGGGGAGTACATACTGCCATGGGCTGTAGCAAACCCAGTGTGGTCCATCCACTGGGAGCGCTCCCCACACATGCCAGCTGTATTTTGTTGCAGTGTCCCTCCCTCCCCACAGCACAACTGAACGAATGAACCTAAATAAGTGGCCACCTTCACCCCCTTGTGTCAGGGTAGAAATTAAACACTGTAATATTAATAACCTCAGATATGCAGATGACACCACCCTTATGGCAGAAAGTGAAGAGGAACTAAAAAGCCTCTTGATGAAAGTGAAAGAGGAGAGTGAAAAAGTTTGCTTAAAGCTCAACATTCAGAAAACGAAGATCATGGCATCCAGAAATAGATGGAGAAACAGTGGAAACAGTGTCAGACTTTATTTTTGGGGGCTCCAAAATCACTGCAGATGGTGACTGCAGCCATGAAATTAAAAGACGCTTACTCCTTGGAAGAAAAGTTATGACCAACCTAGATAGCATATTCAGAAGCAGAGACATTACTTTCCCGACTAAGGTCCGTCTAGTCAAGGCTATGGTTTTTCCAGTAGTCATGTATGGATGTGAGAGTTGGACTGTGAAGAAGGCTGAGCGCCGAAGAATTGATGCTTTTGAACTGTGGTGTTGGAGAAGACTCTTGAGAGTCTGTTGGACTGCAAGGAGATCAACCCTGGGATTTCTTTGGAAGGAATGATACTAAAGCTGGAACTCCAGTACTTTGGCCACCTCATGGAAAGAGTTGACTCATTGGAAAAGACTCTGATGCTGGGAGGGATTGGGGGCAGGAGGAGAAGGGGACGACCGAGGATGAGATGGCTGGAAGGCATCACTGACTCAATGGACATGAGTCTGAGTGAACTCTGGTAGTTGGAGATGGACAGGGAGGCCTGGCATGCTGTGATTCATGGGGTCGCAAAGAGTCGGACACGACTGAGTGACTGAACTGAACTGAACTGAACTGAGAGACTTGCAAACAGAGGAAGGCAAAATAAACAAAGAAGGGGGAGCCACTCTGAATGTTGAGTTTCAAACCAGCTTTTTCACTCTCCTCTTTTACCCTCATCAAGAGGCTCTTTAGTTTCTCTTTCTTTTCTGCCATTAGAGTGATATAATCTACATATCTGAGGTTGTTGATATTTCTCCCGGCAATCTTGGTTCCAGCTTGTGATTCAATCCAGCCCAGCATTTCACACAATGTACTCTGCATTAAAGTTAAATAAGCAGGGAAACAATATACAGCCTTGACGTACTCCTTTTGCAATTTTGAACCTGACCATTGTTCTTTGTCTGGTTCTGACTGTTGCTTCTTGACCTGCATACAGGTTTCTCAGGAGACAGGTAAGGTGGTCTGGTATTTCTATGTCTTGAAGAATTTTCTACAGTTTGCTGTGATCCACATAGTCAAAGGCTTTGGCATAGTCAATAAACAGATATTTTTCTAGAATTCCCTAACTTTCTCTATGATCCAACAGGTGTTAGATATTTGATTTCTGATTCCTCTGCCTTTTCTAAATCCAGCTTATACATCTGGAAGTTCTCAGTTCACGTACTGTTGAAGCCTAGCTTGAAGGATTTTGAGTGTAACCTTATTAGTACATGAAATCCATGCAATTTTGTGGTAGTTTGAGCATTCTTTGGCATTGCCTTTCTTTGGGATTGGAATGAAAACTGACCTTTTCCAGTCCTGTGGCCACTGCTGAATTTTCCAAATTTGCTGACATATTGAGTGCAGCACTTTTACAAATCATCTTTTGGGATTTTTAGATACCTCAACTGGAATTCCATCACCTCCACTAGCTATGTTCATAGTGATGCTTCCTAAAGCCCACTTGTCTTCACAGTCCATGGTTTCTGACTATAGGTGAGTGACTACACTGTCGTGGTTGTCCGGGTCATTAAGAACTTTTTTGTTTAGTTGTTGTGTGTGTTCTTGCTACCTCCTTTTAATCTCTTCTGCTTCTGTTAGGTCCTTATTGTCTCTGTTCTTTATCATGCCTATCCTTGAATAAAATGTTCTCTTGATATTTCTAACTTTTTAAAAGAGATCTTTAGTCTTTCCCATTCTATTGTTTTCCTCTATATTGCATTGTTCACATGAGAAGACTATCTCTCCTTGCTGTTCTCTGGAACTCTGCATTCAGTTGGGTATATCTTTCATGGACTAGTTAAACTAATTAAGGTAATTAGTTTTTACCTTAGTTTAACAGCTTAAACCTAAGCAACATTCAGAGAATAGCTACTGTGTATTATCTTATGACCAGGAGTGATGTGTTTTATAGAATCTTTAACATTTGAGATAAAGGAAACTTGGAGATCATCTAGAAGATTGGCATATAATTAGTAACAAGTAATTGTTGTTGTTCAGTTGCCTACAGTGTGGGAGACCTGGGTCGGGAAGATCCTCTGGAGAAGAAAATGACAACCCACTGCAGTACTCTTGCCTGGAAAATCCCATGGACAGAGGAGCCTGGTGGGCTACAGTCCATGGAGTCACAAAGAGTTGGACATGATTGAGTGACTTCACTTCTTTCTTTTCAGTTGCTAAGTCTTGTCTGACCTTTGAGCTCCATGAACTGCAGTGTGCCAGGCTTCTCTGTCTTTCACTATCTCCTGGAGTTTGCTTAAACTCCTATCCACTGAGTCAGTGATACCATCCAATCATCTCATTCTCTGTCATTCTGTTCTCCTGCCCTCAATCTTTCTCAGCATCAGGGTCTTTTCCAATTAGTTGGCTCTTTGTATCAGGTGGCCAAACTATTGGAGCTTAGCATCAGTCCTTCCAGTGAATATTTCTGAATAATTTCCTTTAGGATTGACTCGTTTGATTTCCTTGCAGTGCAAGAGACTCTCAAGAGTCTTCTCCAGCACCACAGTTGAAAGCATCAATTCTCAGGCATTCAGCCTTCTCACCCATACATGACTACTGGAGAAACCATAGCTTTGACTAGATGGAACTTCGTTGGCAAAGTGCTGTCTCTGCTTTTTAATACCCTGTCTAGGTTTTAGATACCCAACTTTGTCAATAAATTAGCTATGTTAAACTAAATCACAGCTATTTCAAGGTTAATCTGGTGATAACATAATTCTCACTCATTTTCATATTTATTTGGATGACAGAGAAAAGAGAGGATATTTTCATTTATCATGAAGTAAATTGGGTGGATATTATCTATGAGAAGTAAATGATTTCTATTGTGATGGAAAAACATTTGAAACCTGCTGATGTAAAAGCAACCTGTCCAAGAATGTTCATCAATAGGAAAATCACTTAAATAACATAAGTTCCAAATTGATTTTTTTTCTACCGCATTAGTTTCTTTCCTGTTTCTGTATCTTTGTGATCCAGAAAGTAAATGGTAGAGGGTAGAGCCAGAAGCACTTTAATCACAATTCATCCTTGATCCCTCTGAATATCTAAAATCAAAGATGCTTCATCTTGTCAGCAGCAAAAACAAGATATGGTATAATAGTGAGCTGATTCAAAGCTATTGCAAGCCAAGACAGCAGATGAAATAGTCTGTGATTTTGTCATTTCCTTATTTACCTAAGGAAGCAAATAATCCAGCATGATGTGCCATGTAAGTCTGGATGTGAGTGGAAATCTGGGTTCATTTTACTGAGAATTGGAGGGAGTGAGTTGAATCTAGGAAAAGGACCACAATCAAACAACAGGTTTGCCTTATAGACTATGAATTTGGAATACTGGAAATTTATATCTCTGCCTCACACCGTAATAAAAAAAAGACACAAATGGATTAAATGTAAAAAAAAAAAATAGAACCTCAAAAGAATTAAAAGGTGGGGCAACACTTTATATGTTGCAGAGACTCCTATAATACTGGGTTGCTTTGTTTTTGTTTTTAATATAAATTTATTTATTTTAATTGGAGGCTAATTACTTTACAATATTGTATTGGTTTTGCCATACATCAACATGAATCCGCCACAGGTATACACATGTTCCCCATCCTGAACCCCCCTCACTCCTCCCTCCCTGTATTAATAAGTATATCATATTTGATTAAGCTCAGTTTAAATTATTAAATTGTTAATGTGAAAATAATTGCTGATATATATATATATAAACAGAAGCATTTTATCCCCAAGTTGGACCTATATCTCGTGACAAATCGATAGTATTTGCCTTTTGCATTTGTTCATCTTGTTTATAAATGTAGTCTTTAAACTTACTAAGAACCATAATTTCAAGTAACCTTCCCTGGTGGCTCAGAGGTTAAAGCGTCTGTCTTTGATGCAGGAGACCTGGGTTCGATCCCTGGGTTGGGAAGATCCCCTGGAGAAGGAAATGGCAATCCACTCCAGTATTCTTGCCTGGAGAATCCCATGGACAGAGGAGCCTAGTAGGTTACAGTCCACGGGGTCGCAAAGAGTCAGACACGACTGAGCGACTTCACCTCACCTCACCTCACCATTAAATCACCATTTTACAGATCTACTTTGTACAAGCTTAATCAGTCATAAAAATGTCAAGGATACAGCCATTCAGTACAGAACAGTCCCAAGATACTAGTTAGAAATATTTTCAAGTAATGCAAAAGCAAAAGCTCTTGCTAATAGGGTGCTATAATTACAAGATAGCTTGTAATGCAAAGAAACAGTAGATTAATTCTTTTAGAAGGGCAAGATGTAGCTTAGCATATGAATATGAATGGCACTTACATTCCCCTTAAATAATCTTCCAGTAAATATCAAGCTGCACTGTTAACATCAATGCAGCTGTTCCTTTGAAGTCATCATTTTTGTAGTTATGCTCATAAATTTGGAATATGAAGATGTACATAATATTAAATTTCTGAGCATATCACAAGAATTGTATAATTATAGAAATTTAACCCTTTAACCCTTAGTTTGGCCCCTGGTAAATAGCAGGGAGGGAACATAGCTCCACCCATCAGCAGAAATTGGATTAAAGAATTACTGAGAAGCCAAAAGCAAAGGAAAAAGGAAAGATATACCCATTTGGAGAAGGAAATGGCAACCCACTCCAGTGTTCTTGCCTGGAGAATCCCAGGGACGGGGGAGGCTGGTGGGCTGCCGTCTACGGGGTCGCACAGAGTCGGACACGACTGAAGTGACTTAGCAGTAGCATACCCATTTGAATGCAGAATTCCAAAGAATAACAAGGAGAGGTAAGAAAGCTTTCCTCGGCTATCAGTGCAAAGAAATAGAGGGAAACAGTAGAATGCAAAAGACTAGAGATCTCTTCAAGAAAATTAGATACCAAAGTGAAAGAGAAAGTGAAGTCTCCTGCATTGTAGGCAGACACTTTACCATCTGAGCCACCAGAGACACCAAGGGACATTTAAAGCAAAGATGGGCTCAAGAAAGGACAGAAATGGTATGGACCTAACAGCAGAAGATGTTAAGAAGAGGTGGCAAGAATACACAGAAAAACTGTACTAAAAACATCTTCACAACCCAGATAATCACGATTGTGTGATCACTCACCTAGAGCCAGACATCCTGGAATGTGAAGTCGAGTGGGCCTTAGGAAGCATCACTATGAACAAAGCTAGTGGAGGTGATGGAATTCCAGTTGAGCTGTTTCAGATCCTGAAAGATGATGCTATGAAAGTGCTGCACTCAATATGTCAGCAAATTTGGAAAACTCAGCAGTGGCCACAGGACTGGAAAAGGTCAGTTTTCATTCCAATCCCAAAGAAAGGCAATGCCAAAGAATGCTCAAACTACCGCACAATTGCACTCATCTCACATGCTAGTAGGGCTTCCCTGGTGGCTCAGAGGTTAAGGTGTCTGCCTGGAATGCGGGAGACTTGGGTTCGATCCCTGGGTTGGGAAGATCCCCTGGAGAAGGAAATGGCAACCCACTCCAGTACTCTTGCCTGGAGAATCCCATGGAGGGAGGAGCCTGGTAGGCTATAGTCCATGGGGTCACAAAAGAGTCGGACACGACTGAGTGACTTCACTTTCACTTTCTTTCCCATGCTAGTAAAGTAGTGCTCAAAATTCTCCAAGCCAGGCTACAGCGATACGTGAGCCATGAACTTGCAGATGTTCAAGCTGGTTTTAGAAAAAGCAGAGGAACCAGAGATCAAATTGCCAACATCCACTGGATCATCAAAAAAGCAAGAGAGTTCCAGAAAAATATCTATTTCTGCTTTATTGACTATGCCAAAGCCTTTGACTGTGTGGATCACAATAAGCTGTGGAAAATTCTGAAAGAGATGGGAATACCAGACCACCTGACCTGCCTCTTGAGAAACCTGTCTGCAGGTCAAGAAGCAACAGTTAGAACTAGACATGGAACAACAGACTGGTTCCAAATAGGAAAACGAGTACGTCAAGGCTCAATGTTGTTAACCTGCTTATTTAACTTATATGCAGAGTACATAATGAGAAACTGGGCTGGAGGAAGTACAAGCTGGAATCAAGATTGCTGGGAGAAAAATCAATAACCTCAGACATGCAGATGACACAACCCTTATGGCAGAAAGTGAAGAGGGATTAAAAAGCCTCTTGATGAAAGTAATAGAGGAGAGAGAAAAAGTTGACTTAAAGCTCAACATTCAGAAACTAAGATCATGGCATCTGGTCCCATCACTTCATGGCAAATAGATGGGGAAACAGTGGCTGACTTTATTTTTCTGGGCTCCAAAATCACTGCAGATGGTGATTGCAGCTGTGAAATTAAAAGATGCTTACTCTTTGGAAGGAAAGCTATGACCAACCTAGATAGCATATTAAAAAGCAGAGACATTACTTCATCAACAAAGGTCCGTCTAGTCAAGGTTTTCCAGTGGTCATGTATGGATGTGAGAGTTGGATTATCAAGGAATCTGAGTGCCGAAGAATTGATGCTTTTGACTGTGGTGTTGAAGAACTCTTGAGAGTCCCTTGGACTGCAAGGAGATGCAACCAGTCCATCCTAAAGGAGATCAGTCCTGGTTGTTCATTGGAAGGACTGATGTTGAAACTAAAATTCCAATACTTTGGACCTGATGCACCTGATGCAAGGAGCTGATTCATTTGAAAAGACCCTGATGCTGGGAAACATTGAGGGCAGGAGGAGAAGGGATCGACAGAGGATGAGATGCTTGGATGGCATCACCAACTCAATGGACATGAGTTTGAGTAAATTCTGGGATTTGGTGATGGACAGGGAGGCCTGGTGTGCTGCACTCCATGGAGTTGCAAAGAGTCAAACACAACTGAGTGACTGAACTGAACTGAACCCTTCCTAGTGCAGGAAACAAGGTAACACCTCCAGCTCAGTGTTAAGGAGAAAGGTCTACCAAGGATAAAAATAAGAAGGAGATTAGAAAGAAAGTTTCAAAATATATTACATTTTATAGGAGTATTCATATATATATGCAGAATAAGCCCCCAAAAGAATTAGGTCTTCTCTATAATTCATGAAGATAACCTTTTGCATTTAATGCCAGATAATAGATCTAAGAATAATTTGAACCCGAATCATTGGAAAATTTACAAATTTTCACTGTTTCCACCGTGGCATAGCTATAAATTAAGACAGAATGAAAGATAAATGGATTTTTTTTATGGTAGTTCTTTTAAAATGTCTTGAGGTTAGAGAATCATAATAATCTACATTTATGTCCTCTATTGTCAATTTAGAAGCATAAAATTAATAAAAATTGACTCAAATGTAGTAAATTACAGAAACAGAATAGTATTCTAATATGTTTTCAAGAACTATGAAAAAGAAATGATTTTACATATGTTTTCAGTTTAATTCAAATCAAAATTATTTTCTTGAAATACTTTTCTAATTATAAAGTTAATATAAAACTATTGTGAAAAGTTTGGAAAGTAAAACCCTTGAAAAAAGATAACTTAACCTATTATGCACATTTTGACTAATTTTACCCTAGTCCATTTATTGTGATGTACTTATTAAAGTGAACATGTAAACTTTTATTCTGCTTCTTTTCATTTAACATAAATATGTCTCCTGTGGAGAAACAAACTACATGGCATTGAGGAAGCTTGAGGGAAAACATTATTGAGATTTTAACTAAATTCAAAGTGAGAGACAATGGTTTGGACTAGATTATGCCACTGGAGAGTATGGGAAATACTACATTAAGGGTAAGTTTTGAAAGTAGAGCCAATGATACCTGCTACCTGCTGATGGATGCAATGTAGCCTCTAGATTAAAACGAGGAATCAAAGACAACTTCTGTGTTTTCAAGTTGAGTAACCAAGTAAATATCATTGACTGAGAAGATACTTGTGAAGGAGTAGAAGGTATAAAAAAGAATTTCATTGGAGTCATGTTAAGACTGAGATATCTAGTAGATATTATACCAAGTAGAGATGCTGGTTAAAAGTTAAATATGCAAATATATGAAGCTTAGGGAAGTGATGCTACTGCTGCTAAGTCTCTTCAGTTGTGTCTGACTCTGTGTGACCCCATGGACAGCAGCCCACCAGGCTCCCCCATCCCTGGGATTCTCCAGGCAAGAACACTGGAGTGGGTTGCCATTTTCTTCTCCAATGCATGAAAGTGAAAAGTGAAAGTGAAGTGGCTCAGTCGCATCCGACCCTCAGCGACCCCATGGACTGCAGCCTTCCAGGCTCCTCCGTCCATGGGACTTTCCAGGCAAGAGTACTGGAGTGGTGTGCCATTGCCTTCTCCGAGGGAAGTGATGATCATTGAAATTAAAAAAACAAAGCCCTGGTACTCCTGTAGGAATTAGAAGATTCAGAGATGATTATAAGATATAAATGTTTATTGAATATAACTATCCATTATTTCTGAAGGAAAGTTAGATAAATACCATATCCTGCTGGAAATTTAGTATTACACAATTTAAAGAAAAGCTAATATTAAGTGCCTGCTATGTGACATGTCGGAGAAGGCAATGGCAACCCACTCCAGTACTCTTGCCTGGAAAATCCCATGGACAGAGGAGCCTGGTAGGCTGCAGTCCATGGGGTTGTGAAGAGTTGGACACGACTGAGCAACTTCACTTTCACTTTTCACTTTCACTTTTCACTTTCATGCATTGGAGAAGGAAATGGCAACCCACTCCAGCGTTCTTGCCTGGAGAATCCCAGGGACGGGGCTGCCTGGTGGGCTACCGTCTATGGGGTCGCACAGAATCGGACACAACTGAAGCGAGTTAGCAGCAGCAGCATGTGACATGTACATCTTCTAATATTTTAAATGTGTTAAGATGATATTCAATCCTCACAAATACTTCTATGTGTCAGGATTGCTTATTATCACCGAGCACAACATAGGCAAGGCAGGGTCACCCATAGAGCCTAAGAAGTTAGTTTTGCCAGTAGCTTGAGAATGGTCTAAATACTTCTGTCAAATTCTAGGGGAGTTCTCTGGCTTAGATATCATCTTGGTTACAACATTTCTGTAGAAATTAAATTGACATGTTAAAATAGGTTCAGTTTTGTTTTATTGTAGAAGATATAATCAAAAACTTACTGTCAGATACACACACACAAACACACACATAAACACACCAGGGTTTGAATTTGATATTCCACACAATGAAAAAATAACCTTGTGGCTCTGGCTGCTATTCTTTCTTGTTGATAACATGGGCGATTTTCAGGTGTAAAGTGTGGAGGATGAGATTCATGACCCCCCCTGACTAAAGTGAATAATGGTATTGTGAAGTTTAAATCTGACTTTCTGTGGAAGCCAGACCTGCTAAAATGAGGAATAATTTTTAAAATCCACACTTTTTGGTACATACCATATGAAGTGAAGTCGCTTAGTCGTGTCCGGCTCATTGCGACCCATGGTCTGTAGCCTATCAGGCTCCTCCGTCCATGGGATTTTCCAGGCAAGAGTGCTGGAGTGGATTGCTATTTCCTTCTCCAGGGGATTTTCCTGACCCCAGGAATCGGACCCGGGTCTCCTGCATTGTGGGCAGATGCTTTCCCATGGGAGCCATCAGGGAAGCCCACATACCATATAAGAGAACATGACATTTGTGAAAAGATAAAAAAAATTTATAGAATGAGATGTTATTTCAGTTTTTTTTCTACTGTTAGATTTTCCTCATGTCAATTGTAGCTACCTAGAGACTCATACTGAGCTCTGCAGTTCCATATGTTATGTGATGCATGCATAGAGTTGCTGATAATTCCTCTTACACTGAAAGAAATATGGAGCAAGTTAGCAATTTGCAAGGGATCATTTTGAAAAGCTGTAAGGGATAAAGCTATAGCCACAGAGCCTGATTAGTTAAAAATGGGTTCTCTAATGAGGATATGAGCACTAATTTCAGGCTTTATGATTCTTTGCTGGAATTGCTGATTTTCTAAGAGTTCTAAGGAATGGATTTAGGAATGGAAGAATAAAAACCAGCCCCAAAGTCATGTGTATATCTTCTACTCCTGACTTGTTCCCATTATTAAATTGCATAATCTTTTCTTTGCCAGCAAAGGTCCATCTAGTCAAAGTTATGGTTTCTCCAGTAGACATATATGGATGTGAGAGTTGGACTGTAAAGAAAACAGAGTGCTGAAGAATTGATGCTTTTGAACTGTAGTGTAGAAAACTCTTGAGATTCCCTAGGACTGCAAGGAAATCCTACAAGTCAATCCTAAAGGAAATCCTACAAGTCAATCCTAAAGGAAATCAACCCTGAATATTCATTGGAAGGACTGATACTGAAGCTGAAACTCCAGTACTTTGGCCACTGGATGTGAAAAATTGACTCATTTGAAAAGACCGTGATTCTGGGAAAGATTGAAGGTGGGAGGAGAAGGGGATGACAGAGGATGAGATGGTTGGATGGCATCACCGACTCAATGGACATGAGTTTGAGTAAACTCTGGGAGTTGGTGATGGACAGGGAGGTGTGGTGTGCCGCAGTCTATGGGGTCGCAAAGGGTCAGAAACAACTGAGCGACTGAACTTAACCTTTTGTAGCTTCAGTTCTGTGTATGTGGAATAGGGATATGGTGGCTGTACTTCCTGCTGCAGTGTGATTGTGAAGATAAAATGAGTAAATATATGGATGACATAGAAATATGCATGTTGTATAGTTATACAAATGTTATTATAGTTTAATCACCTAGACTCATAGAATACACATGAGGTATTTTAAGATTTAATGCAAAGCCAAATGAATATTTTAACAAGCAGTGAATTTCCAAAAAGACAACTTTAAGATGTATTTTTAAAATTAGCCTATTTACAGAAATACAAGAGTATTGGTTTCTTTGTTAAGTTTACAAGAACTTAGTGCAGCAAAAGCAAATCTCAGTAGAGAATTATTTGAAAGCCAGATGATCTTCATAGGAATATAAAAAAAATTGTGAATGATTTATGTTATTTCTGAGGTTTTTACATTTTTAAAGTTTCTTGATTACTTGGATTTGTTCACATCTTCCCAGCAGTTCTCAAGAAATGTTATTCAAGGTGGTACGGGCAAAGTGGTTACTTCCAAGAATACAAAACCAAAACGCAAAAAAAAAACTTACCATATTACACCCTTTTTCAAGAGCAATGACTCCTGTTTTGCTTATTATCTTTATAAGTAGAAACATAATTTTTGTTCACTCGTCAGTTCAACGTCAAATTTGTTTAGCATTTATTGTGTGCCAGGGCAGTAATAAAAGCAGACAAAGTTCTTATCTTCAGGGAGCTTTCAGTCTGTTGATGAAGATAGTGAGGTACAGAATAAGCCATGCTAATATGTGAAATAGAGAGGCTTCTCAGCAGAGATAACTGCCCTTGCAAACACTTGAGAAGCATGGCTGACATATGGGAAAGACAAAAATGTTGGCTTCCCTGGAGCAGACTGAGTAAAAGGAAGAGTGATTCAAACGAAGACGGAGAAGCAGGTAGGGCCAAATTATGTATATGAGTTGAGATCTCATATTACCTTTTATTCAATGGAGAAGGAAATGGCAACCCACTCCAGTGTTCTTGCCTGGAGAATCCCATGGATAGAGGAGCCTGGTGGGCTACAGTCCCAAGGATCGCAGAGAGTCAGACATGACTGAGCGACTAGGCATTACCTCTTATTCAGGGTAAGAACATTGAATTTTGTAGGTTTAGAACACATGAAACAAATCAATGGCTTTTTGGCACTCATTTAGTGTAACAGATTTTTCTGGAAACACTGTGCATTAATAAATGTGACAGGAAATGTGATTTCTTTAAATTATTTTTAGGCAGACACTTTGCCAACTTATTTGGCACATGGTTTTTATTCAGAGAATAATGCATAGGGCAGACTTAAGTTGTGTACCATGTTGAGATAAAATCACCATGTTTGGCTTCATGTAACTATGTCAAACCAGAGGGGTAGAAGGATAGCATCTTCTGTGATCATCTCTTTGCTGAATTCACGTGTCTTTTGTGTTTCAAAGCGTCATCTTGTTTAGTCTTAATTTGGCTCAAAAGTTATTTTTCTGTGCTATATCTTAATTTTTAAGTGAAATTTGAGTAAGAAGCAATCATAAGCCCTAGAAAAGTTAAATATTTGTGAAGAATATGGCACAAAAAGAATAATTCATCCACAAAATATTTCCTTGCAATCCCTTGTATCAAACACCATCTTCTATCAAGGCTCTCTTCCTCCTTTAGGAAATATCTCTTTTAAAATGTGTCAAATTTTATGTATTCTATTTGTTTACTTTCAATTGTTTATTTATATTCTCACTTAATTAAATGATTTTTTAACTAAAAATAATTTGGATGTCTTGGGTTGACATAGAATGTATTGTGTGTGTGTTCCTTACTGTAAGTCAGACTCTGCTTATACCAGAGTTTGTGTTCAATCATTATTTTGCCTGTTCAACTGAGTCTTCCACTGATTACAGTTGTCAGTCATTCTGCAAATCTGAATAAATTTACTACAGATTTATTTACTACAGTATTTAACTTATCTGTTAAATTTATTATAAAAACCAAACTAAAAAGCACTAAAATCTTAAGTGTAGAACAACTTTCTCCATCTCAGTTTTAAAACAGGAGGAAACTGTCTTTTTGGTCTGCTCGCACAAGAATTGCACTGTTAGCCATGTACATGCGTGCATGCTCAGTCACTTCAACTGTGTCTGACTCTTTGCAACCCTTTAGACATTAGCCTACCAGTCTTCTCTGTCCATGGGATTTCCCAGGCAAGAATACTGGAGTGGATTGCCATGCCCTCAAGTGGATCTTTCTGAGCCAGGGATTGAACCTGCGTCTCCTGTATCTCCTGCATTGTAGGTGGATTCTTTACCACTGAGCCCCCAGGGAAGCCCAGAATGCATCATAATAATTTGCAAAAAATAATGGATTTAAAAACTTAAGCATTTTTCATTCATAGCAGAGTGTACTCTGAGATGGGAGGCCAATGAGGAGCCCAGATAAATTGAATAAAGGTTGTCTGTTTCAAGGTGACTTGTTTTCTGGAATCCAAGATAACAGTGGCAATTTTAAATAGAAACAGAGATTCTGTCTTTAAGGGCACACCATAATGAACACCTAAGTAGACAGAGTTGCAAATAATTTAACATCTTGTTTATCACAGCCCAGGATAGAGGTAGAATACTGACTACCTGAGAATTTGGTTTTGGTTAAAAAATCTATTTCTAGATAGATAGATTTTAGATATGGGGTTTTCCTTTGAATCTTCAAATATGTATTATTTTCCTTTCCTGTGATGTTTTCATAGGTCTTTGTTTTCTACTTCGGTTTTTTCATCTTTGAATGGGCCCAAGTATTTAGGATAGGTATTTCTTAATATTTAAGGTGCATGCTGCTACTGCTGCTAAGTCGCTTATTCTCTCCCACTGTTCTGCTTTCAGACCTAAATTCGGAAAGCCCCAGTGTGGTTCCTACCAGATATTTTTCTAAAGCAACTAGATAGAGCTGGGGTTTTGTTTGGCTCTTACGGTTCTGTCAATGGAGGACTGCAATTTTTCTTCAGAGAATGTAGCTAATCCAAATTTATGCTTCTCCTGGAGAGTTAGAATGGGTTTTTAGGGTCCAAACATCTCTAATGGTGAATAGTCTTATTGAACCTTTAGCAGCAAGAATCTTTCTCTTCTAGCCCTCTGCACTCTATCAATAAAATGCTCCCTATTGATCATTTGCCTTTTCCTACCACTACCAAATAGCACCCCTTGGTCTTTTTCCTTCTGTCTTTCTTCACCCCTCACCCTCACACCATATCCCTTACCTCTATCTTTATCTCTGTATTTATGACTCTATCTTATTTTTGTCATTATCTTTTATACTCCAAATCCCTAAGAGACTATCTTTCTGGGTTAGCCTTAGAGAGCACTTTTATACAGGCTCTCTGGGGTCACTGGTGATCCTACAGATGACTGATTTAGTTTATACACCATGCCCTGATCTAGTTTCTTATAGCAAGGGGACAGGATAAAATGATACAGAGTATTGCAACATAAGTGAATAAAATCACATTCAACCTCTTTTTCTAAAGAAGGATGTTGGCACAACAAAAACTTAAGGGCTTTATATCCAGAAAAATCTTGGGATTGTACTGCTCATAAAAGACTTCTTTCTTGTTTGTGCCATTTCTCAAAGCATACTTAGATTGCTAAGGAAACTGTATGGTCCCCTTCATCCCCATTTCTTGCTACGCTGTGGTACACTGGAGGCATATTTTCTAACTGGAGGTAAAAATTATTATGCCATGAGTATTGCCCCCAAATGAAAAACATGACTCTTTCTGACCCACAGTGTGATTCTAGGGTAGTTGTTATGGACTTGTGACTTTAGATTTAAGTTGTTCTTGAATCCCAAAGAAGGTTAAGATATTAAGATGATTCAAATATTTCTTTTATTCATTGACAAAAAGAAACATTACTCTGGCCAGGAGGATAGATTACATAAAATAATTAATCCATTCCTAATAATGATGAAGGTAAAGTAAGCCAGACTTATTATGGTAATTAAAGACAAGGAAAGACAATATATGATATTGCTTAGGTATAGAATCTGGGGTGGGGTGGGGGAAGATACAATGAACTTATTTCCAAAACAGAAAGAGACTCAAAGACATGGAAAACAATCTTATGGCCACCCAAAGGGAAAGGGAGATGGTGTTAGTCACTCAGTCATGTCTGACTCTTTGAGACCGCATGTACTGGAGTCCACCAAATTCCTCTGTCCATGGAATTCTCCAGGCAAGAATACTAGAGTGGGTAGCCATTCCCTTCTCCAGGGAATCTTCCCAACCCAGGGATCAAACCCGAGTCACCTGAGTTACAGGCAGATTCTTTACTGGCTGAGCTACCAGGGAAGTCAAATTAGGAGATTGGGATTAACATATAAAACCACTACATAGAAAATAAATGATCAACCAGGACCCACTTACAGAACAGGGAGCTATATTCAATGTTTTGTAGTAACCTGTAAGGGAAGAGAATCTGAAGAAGTATGTATATATATATAAAACTGAATATGAGACTAACATAATCTTATAAATCAACTATGTTTCAATAAAAAACAAATAAAAAATATGTAGTCTTAAAATCTCCCCAGATGGAGTTACATAAGATTTCTTCATTACTATCTTACACTGCTTTTGGAAAATAATTTTTAAATTTTGTAAATATTTACAAATAGTGTAATCGATATGCTAGTTATTTCCTGAAAGTCTTTCTTAGTGTGCCATCAGATATAGTCAGATGTATAGGTCCAAATTTATATTCAAATGTTTTAAGTACCAAACAGGGAACATAAATAAATGGAAAGGCAGAGTATAATATGATGGGAGTAGTGGCGGGGGGGGGGGGGGGGGATCAAATATAATAGAAAAGATGTGCTATGTCTAAAATTGTCCAAATTAAAGTTAAAAGTTTCTAAAACATGATTGTATCACAGTGACTGCATCTATGAACCACATTGGGGTTATGGACAACTGAATTGTAACATCTGCCCATTTATCTCTTTTCAAATAATAAGAGAAGAAATAACTAGATGTTATTTATGTTACTACTAGTCAGGTAAGACAGGGAAGGCAATGGCACCCACTCCAGTACTCTTGCCTGGAAAATCCCATGGACGGAGGAGCCTGGTAAGCTGCAGTCCATGGGGTCGCTAAGTCAGACATGACTGAGCAATTTCACTTTCACTTTTCACTTTGATGCATTGGAGAAGGAAATGGCAACTCACTCCAGTGTTCTTGCCTGGAGAATCCCTGGGACAGGGGAGCCTGGTGGCCTGCCATCTATCAGGTCGCACAGAGTCGGACACGACTGAAGCAACTTAGCAGCAGCAGCAGTCAGGTAAAGAGAACTTCCTCATCTCTAATGTAGGAAGGTCAGACCATATTTATGAGGACAAAATGTTGTAAATTACAAGGGTTAAGAAGTGAATTGAATAGGTGCCAAACTTGGAGGAGACCTGTGGAAATGGAGAATTCAAGTATATATAAGTGGATTCTTTTCTTCTGAACCTGAAGCTTTACTCTGAGATTCAATGAACTTCTTATCACTCAAGAACTTCACTCAAAAATAATCTCAGTGAGGGCCCCTTGATTAGTCAATTTAATATTGCAAACACCCTGGCTTTCATAATCCCTTTAACCTTGTTCTCCTTTTGCTTTTAGCCATAATATAATATTATATAATAATAAGCAGTGGTGTGTATATGGGTATATATATAATAAATAATTATTGTCATCGCTTATGGTCCATTTTCCCTACTAGGATGTAAGTTACATTAGAACAGACATCTTTTTCATTTTATAATCTGAGATGTCCTAATGTTCTAGAATAGATCTTAAAACTTGATAGGCTCTCAGTAAATATTTGTTGAATGAATGAGGAGATAGAATTTGACATAGGTAGGGATAACTAAAAATAAATTTACTGTTGAGTGATTTCATATTCTTGCAAAATATAGGAGGAAGAGCCATTGGTTCAGAGCTAAGAATTTTAGGGAGTTGCAAAGTCTTTAAGTAAAATATTGAAATTAATAATACCTTAAGGACCTAAAAATATGAACAAGAAATCATCTGCTTTGCTCCACTGAAACTTAGCATCCTGAAACTGGACACTAATTTGCAACAGTAGACTTCAGTCTAAAATTTATTTTTTCCCAGCAGGAGTCTGCAGCCTGTGGCAGAGGAATCATGTACCTAGATAGAACTAAAGTATTAGATTTAGTGGATTGAAGTGGCCCAGGAAGAAGGAACATTGATAATGAGACAGTGATCAAAGTCTTAATACCATATAGAAGCTAAAGAGGAAAGTAAAGCCATGGTGAGGTATTTAGCCTGGAAGAAAATTAAGGCCTTATTAAATATTCAGAGATATTAGAGAGGGCCACAAGCAGGCATACTTGGAAAAGGGTGTGAGAACTTTGTGGTTAGAATAGCTCCTGGGGAAAGAAAGTTCAACAAGAGCAGGTGTTTTTGTCAGTTTGGTTCATTGCTATATACTCAGAAGTGCTTGGGACAGGTGTGCGTGTGCGTGTGTGTTCTCAGTCACTGAGTCTTATCCAGTTCCTTGCAGCTCAATTTTGAGATGTATGTTAAAAGTACAAAATAAACTGTTTGGGCTGGAAGAAGCACAAAATGAAGTCAAGATTGCCAGGAGAAATACCAATAACGTCAGATATGCAGATGACACCACCCTTATGGCAAAGAGTGAAGAGGAACTAAAGAACCTCTTGATGAAAGTGAAAGAGGAGAGTGAAAAAGTTGGCTTAAAGCTCAACACTGAGAAAACAAAGATGATGGCATCCGGTCCCATTCAGTTCAGTTCAGTCACTCAGTCGTGTCTGACTTTGCGACCCCATGAATTGCAGCACGCCAGGCCTCCCTGACCATCACCAACTCCCAGAGTTCACTCAAACTCACTCCATCGAGTCAGTGATGCCATCCAGCCATCTCATCCTCGGTTATCCCCTTCTCCTCCTGCCCCCAATCCCTCCCAGCATCAGAGTCTTTTCCAATGAGTCAACTCTTCGCATGAGGTGGCCAAAGTACTGGAGTTTCAGCTTTAGCATCATTCTTTCCAAAGAAATCCCAGGGCTGATCTCCTTCAGAATGGACTGGCTGGATCTCCTTGCAGTCCAAGGGACTCTCAAGAGTCTTCTCCAACACCACAGTTCGAAAGCATCAATTCTTCGGCACTCAGCCTTCTTCACAGTCCAACTCTCACATGCATACATGACCACAGGAAAAACCATAGCCTTGATGAGACAGACCTTAGTCGGCAAAGTAATGTCTCTGCTTTTGAATATGCTATCTAGGTTGGTCATAACTTTTCTTCCAAGGAGTAAGCATCTTTTAATTTCATGGCTGCAGTCACCATCTGCAGTGATTTTGGAGCCCCCCAAAATAAAGTCTGACACTGTTTCTACTGTTTCCCCATCTATTTCCCATGAAGTGATGGGACCAGATGCCATGATCTTCGTTTTCTGAATGTTGAGCTTTAAGCCAACTTTTCCACTCTTCTCTTTCACTTTCATCAAGAGGCGTTTTAGTTCCTCTTCACTTTCTGCCATAAGGGTAGTGTCATCTGCATATCTGAGGTTATTGATATTTCTCCCAGCAATCTTGATTCCAGCTTGTGTTTCTTCCAGTCCAGAGTTTCTCATGATGTACTCTGCATATAAGTTAAATAAGCAGGATAACAATATACAGCCTTGATGCACTTCTTTTCCTT
Organism: Ovis canadensis; assembly: GCF_042477335.2. Taxonomy (NCBI): domain Eukaryota; kingdom Metazoa; phylum Chordata; class Mammalia; order Artiodactyla; family Bovidae; genus Ovis; species Ovis canadensis. The sequence goes on along the minus strand of NC_091246.1, from coordinate 148,291,748 downwards.
ATTGGAACCAGTCTGTTGTTCCATGTCCAGTTTTAACTGTTGCTTCCTGACCTGCATACAGATTTCTCAAGAGGCAGGTCAGGTGTTCTGGTATTCTCATCTCTTTCAGAATTTTCCACAGTTTATTGTGACCCACATAGTCAAAGGTTTGGCATAGTCACTAAAGCAGAAATAGATGTTTTCCTGGAACTCTCTTGCTTTTTCCATGATCCAGCGGATGTTGGCAATTTCATCTCTGGTTCCTCTGCCTTTTCTAAAACCAGCTTGAACATATGGAAATTTGCGGTTCACATATTGTTGAAGCCTGGCTTGGAGAATTTTGAGCATTACTTTACTAGCATGTGAGATGAGTGCAATTGTGCTGTAGTTTGAGCATTCTTTGGCATTGCCTTTCTTTGGGATTGGAATGAAAACTGACCTTTCCCAGTCCTGTGGCCACTGCTGAGTTTTCCAAATTTGCTGGCATATTGAGTGCAGCACTTTCAGAGCATCATCTTTCAGGATTTGAAATGGCTCCACTGGAACTCCATCACCTCCACTAGCTTTGTTCGTAGTGATGCTTTCTAAGGCCCACTTGACTTCACATTCCAGGATGTCTGGCTCTAGATGAGTGATCATACCATCGTGATTATCCGAGTCATGAAGATCTTTTTTGTACAGTTCTTCTGTGTATGCTTGCCACCTCTTCTTAATATCTTCTGCTTCTGTTAGGTCCAGACCATTTCTGCCCTTTATCAAGCCCATCTTTGCATGAAATGTTCCCTTGATATCTCTAATTTTCTTGAAGAGATCTCTAGTCTTTCCCATTCTGTTCTTTTCCTCTATTTCTTTGCATTGATCACTGAAGAAGGTTTTCGTATCTCTTCTTGCTATTCTTTGGAACTCTGCATTCAGATGCTTATTTCTTTCCTTTTCTCCTTTGCTTTTCGCTTCTCTTCTTTTCACAGCTATTTGTAAGGCCTCCCCAGACAGCCATTTTGCTTTTTTGCATTTATTTTCCATGGGGATGGTCTTGATCCCTGTCTCCTGTACAATGTCACAAACCTCATTCCATAGTTCATCAGGCACTCTATCTATCAGGTCTAGGCCCTTAAATCTATTACTCACTTCCTCTGTATAATCATAAGGGATTTGATTTAGGTCATACCTGAATAGTCTAACGGTTTTCCCTACTTTCTTCAATTTAAGTCTGAATTTGGCAATAAGGAGTTCATGATCTCAGCCACAGTTAGCTCCTGGTCTTGTTTTTGTTGACTGTATAGAGCTTCTCCATCTTTGGCTGCAAAGAATATAATCAATCTGATTTCAGTGTTGACCATCTGGTGATGTCCATGTGTAGAGTCTTCTCTTGTGTTGTTGGAAGAGGGTGTTTGCTATGACCAGTGCATTTTCTTGGGAAAACTCTATTAGTCTTTTTCCCTGCTTCATTCCGCATACGAAGGCCAAATTTGCCTGTTACTCCAGGTGTTTCTTGACTTCCTACTTTTGCATTCCAGTCCCCTATATTGAAAAGGACATCTTTTTTGGGTGTTAGTTCTACAAGGTCTTGTAGGTCTTCATAGAACCATTCAACTTCAGCTTCTTCAGCATTAGTGGTTGGGGCATAGACTTGGATTACTGTGATATTGAATGGTTAGCCTAGGAAACGAACAGAGATCATTCTGTCATTTTTGAGATTGCATCTAAGTACTGCATTTCGGACTCTTTTGCTGACCATGATGGCTACTCCATTTCTTCTGAAGGATTCATGGCAAATAGATGGGGAAACAGTGGAAACAGTGGCTGACTTTATTTTTGGGGGCTCCAAAATCACTGCAGATGGTGACTGCAGCCATGAAATTAAAAGATGCTTACTCCTTGGAAGAAAAGTTATGACCAACCTAGACAGCATATTGAAAAGCAGAGACATTACTTTGCCAACAAAAGTCCATCTAGTCAAGGCTATAGTTTTTCCAGTGGTTGTGTATGGATGTGAGAGTTGGACTATAGAGAAGGCTGAGTGCCAAAGAATTGATGATTTTGAAATGTGATGTTGGAGAAGAATCTTGAGATCCCTTGGACTGCAAGGAGATCCAACCAGTCCATCCTAAAGGAGATCAGTCCTGAGTGTTCATTGGAAGGACTGATGTTGAAGCTGAAACTCCAATACTTTAGACACCTGGTGTGAAGAATTGACTCATCGGAAAAGACTCTGATGTTGGGAAAGTTTGAAGGCAGGAGGAGAAGGGGTCGACAGAGGATGAGATGGTTGGATGGTATCACCAACTCAATAGACATGGGTTTGGGTGAACTCTGGGAATTAGTTATGGACAGGGAGGCCTGGTGTGCTGCAGTTCATGGAGTCACAAAGAGTCGGACACAACTGAGCAACTGAACTGAACTGAAAGTATAAACTCTAAATCATTTGAAGCTTTGTTGTAGATATATGTAAAAAAAAATCACTGGCTTATATTTGTTGTTGTTCAGTCACTCAGTCATGTCTGACACTTGATGACCCCATGGATTCCAGCATGCCAGACTTTTCTGTCCCTTACCAACTCCTGGAGCTTGCTCAAACTCAAATCCATCGAGTTGGTGATGTGACCCAGCCATCCTGTCCTCTGTGTCCCCTTCTCCTCCTGCCTTTGATCTTTCCCTGCATCAGGATCTTTTCTAATGAGTTGGCTCGTCACATCAGGTGGTCAATATATATTGGCTTATATTAGGGTTTGGGAAAAGAAGCAAAGATAAGGAGACACATGATTTATATGCAGAATAATGAAAGTCACCTAACAGTTGTGGAGAAGGTAATGGCAACCCACTCCAGTATTCTTGCCTGGAGAATCCCATGGACAGAGGAGCCTGGTGGGCTGCCATCTGTGGGGTAGCACAGAGTCAGACATGACTGAAGCGACAGCAGCAGCAATAGTTGTTTGAGGTTATGTGCATAAATGAGGAAACTGAGTTTCAGAAAGACTAACGTCATACAGCTCTCAAGTGGCAGGGCTGGGATTTTGGAAATCAAATGCAAAGTATTCCAAAATCCATTTTCTTTCTGTATCCTGTGCTTTGTGTGGGGGACGTGATGCATGTGTGCTCAGTTGTGTCTGACTCTGTGTGACCCTACAGACTGCAGCCTGCTAGGCTCCTCTGTACCTGGGCTTCTCCAAGGCAAGAATACTGGAGTGTGTTGCCATGCCCTCCTCCAGGGGTTCTTCACCACCCAGGTATCAAACCCACAGTGTTTCCTGTGTCTTCACAGTCGAATTCTTTACGACTGAGCCACCCAGAAAGCCCAGGGATGTGCTGACACATCCCTAAATTAAATTAGTAGAATTTAATCCTGTGCACCTGTTTCATGGGAACTTCTATGTAAGTGGAAGGACATCTGGCTAAATACAGGGTTCCCAGATTGTTCTAATGCACACAGCAGACTAAACTGACATGAAGTTTAATTAAAATATAAATTTTGACTTTAAATGAAAACAGCAACAATATTTAATATTTATTGAGCATTTGCTGTATACAAGACACTGTGCTAAGAAATTTACATACATATATATTATATTAATCATCACAACCAGTCTACCAAACCCTTCATATCCTGACTCCTGACTCTCTCCAACTCTTGATCAGACATCTTATATCAGTGTTTTCCCCAATGCGAACTGACAGATTGATCCTAGGCTGGCCTCAGAGGGTATGCCCCAGACCTAAGAATTAAATGTGATGGAAGAAACTAAAAATATTCATTTTCAATAAGTTTCCCTAACAATTAAAAGCTTTTCTAACATGACAGGGTACATATCTTGCTGATTTAGTATTGTCTGTTTCATTAATCACTCCAAAGATTACTCATGGTTCTAACAATTAATTCCACGTTGATGTATGACACATGAGTTGAATCAAAACATTGAGTGTTTAATAAATATGGAGTAGTAGATTTTCATTTTTCAAAATACTGAGCCAATCTCAGAATTGAAGATTATGTCCAGGGTACTCAACTCTCATAAAATGTAGACAGAGTTCATTTTTTTTCCCTATAGGTGACAACATACAAATCTGATTTATTTTATCAGCTGAAGTATTATCATACTTAATCAAATGTAGAGCCCTAAGATCTGACTAGCGCTTAGATCATGATGTAGTGAATTTGTGGAGGGATCCCACAGAACACCAAAGTGTCCTAGCATACACCTGAGGATTACAGTAGTGTGTTTACTAAGTGTAGGAGGAAATGAAGTATATGCCAGTCAGGTGCTTATAACATTGATCTGATATAACAATTCAACTCATTCCTTTTTAACTTTAGAGTAATTTATATTATTAATTGTCCAAAATTATGGGTATAGAAAGTGTATATATATGTGTGTGTATAAATATACTCAAAGACACATAATAACTTTTTATATATGTATGATATTTTGATGTGCTTTATTGAATATTTTTACTCAATATTGGATACTTGATGCACCCAAGATAAATGACATATGAACTACAGTGATGTTTATGTATGGGGTTGGCCTTAATTAAAGCAGGCCTCAGAGTACAGTTTGAAGGGTACACAGTGGTATGTTCTTTTTTAAAATCCTGTTGGTCCTGCCTTAGTGCATAAAATTATTTCTCTTGAAGCCTTGAAAGCCACTGATAAAAAACACATGTGTGTGCTCAATTGCTCAATTGTGTCCGACTCTTTGTGACCCCATGGACTTTAGCCTGTCAGGCTGCTCTGTCCATGAAATTTTCCAGGCAAGAATACTAGAGTAGGTTGGCATTTCCTACTCCAGAGAATCTTCCTGACCCAGGGATTGAACCTGCTGTTGTCTCTTGTGTCTCCTCATTAGCAGGCAGATTCTTTACCACTAGCACCACCTAGGAAGCCCTCTACCTTCCCCCCGCCTCCCCCCCCCAACAAAAAAATATAATAAACACATGGAGCCTATGAAAAATCTAGCACTACCTTCACATTGCAATTCAATTATTTTGTTGCTAACTTTCTAGTCACTAACTACTATGTGGCTAAACAGGATCTTATTATAGGTCAAGACCCACTTGACCTAATTTATAGAATTCAAAGAATTGCAATAAGGGATATAAATGAGGCAAAAGGGCATTATCTATCCATGTTTAGTACATGATACAGTATATATTTTTGTATATGTATGTGTATATATGTATATATAGTAAATATTCTCCTAAAATCTGCTTTATTTTCCTGAAAATATCATTAAATAATTGCTTCATTCTCCCATGCTTGATTTTAATAAACTATTTTGCAGGATATAATTATTAAATACTATTTGGATTAAATACATTTAAGTGATAGTTTTCCTCATAAAGAAGTGGCTGGATTGTGTTCTCCATCGTTGGTAAATCTTCTGAAGAGCCAGCACCTGGGGAAGGCTTATAGTAAATGCCTTATTTGAATATTTTAGTTTTATGGATGGATTTGAGTCATCAGTATAGGAGCGGGTCTTTGCTGTTTCACTTTTGTCCACTGTCCCAGTTTTCTCTTGCTGCAATAATCACTGCATGACAAATCCAAAATTCTTGAATCTTCATGTCAGCTGTTCATCTCTTCTGGTCTTAGCTGGACTCATTTATATTTCTGTAGTTATCTTTGCTGGTTACAGATTTGGCCTGGACACTGTGATATATTGGAAGGTTGATTGGCTGTTGGCTGGTTTAGAATAGTGTCAATTATTTGTGTCTCCAATCCTTCCAATAGGTTTCAGTATATACTTAGAGGCAGATGTATAAGAGCAGACACACCCTATTGTGCATAAAAATAAATGTATATTCTTATCAAGCTTTTGCTTGTATGATGATTAACAACCTCCCTTTGACTATAAGAAGTCACACGGTTGTTGATCTCAGGAGTCAGACTAAGAAGTACTACAGCACTAGATGACAAAGGGCATAGATATGGAGTAGGAGGCAAAAATTGAGATCATAATTGATCATTTGTGTGTGATCATTACTAATCATTTGATTAATTGATCATTCTATTGACCTAGAACCACAAGATCATATTCTGACCACGAGGTAAAATTAGATTCCATCTTCTTTTTATAAACTATACTCTCTATTGCATCATTCTCTCCCAACATGTCCACCAATCTGTGTAGTTGCCCTTCTGTGTATTTTATAGAAACTTTCTGTATCATACTTCCAAGTTTTGTTACTTCCTTTGTTAAAGGGAATACTCAAAATAATTGATTTGAGTAATAACTGTTTTGATTTAAAATGATTGCTAGTCTTGAATCATTCCATAAATATTTACTGAGCATTTGCAATTTTGCAAGTCCTATTTTATTTATTTATTTTTTTTTATTTTTATTTTTTTTTAGTTTTTTATTTTTTAAATTTTAAAATCTTTAATTCTTACATGCATTCCCAAACATGAACCCCCCTCCCACCTCCCTCCCCATAACATCTCTCTGGGTCATCCCCATGCACCAGCCCCAAGCATGCTGCATCCTGCGTCAGACATAGACTGGCGATTCAATTCACATGATAGTATACATGTTAGAATGTCATTCTCCCAAATCATCCCACCCTCTCCCTCTCCCTCTGAGTCCAAAAGTCCGTTGTACACATCTGTGTCTCTTTCCCTGTCTTGCATACAGGGTCGTCATTGCCATCTTCCTAAATTCCATATATATGTGTTAGTATACTGTATTGGTGTTTTTCTTTCTGGCTTACTTCACTCTGTATAATCGGCTCCAGTTTCATCCATCTCATCAGAACTGATTCAAATGAATTCTTTTTAATGGCTGAGTAATACTCCATTGTGTATATGTACCACAGCTTTCTTATCCATTCATCTGCTGATGGACATCTAGGTTGTTTCCATGTCCTGGCTATTATAAACAGTGCTGCGATGAACATTGGGGTACATGTGTCTCTTTCAATTCTGGTTTCCTCGGTGTGTATGCCCAGCAGTGGGATTGCTGGGTCATAAGGTAGTTCTATTTGCAATTTTTTAAGGAATCTCCACACTGTTCTCCATAGTGGCTGTACTAGTTTGCATTCCCACCAACAGTGTAGGAGGGTTCCCTTTTCTCCACACCCTCTCCAGCATTTATTGCTTGCAGATTTTTGGATCGCAGCCATTCTGACTGGTGTGAAGTGGTACCTCATTCTAGGAATAGTGGTGAACAAGACAGACATGCTCCTTTAGCTTATTAATTTATATTCTGGTTCCCTGGTGGCTCAGACAGTAAAGAATCTGTCTGCAATGCAGGAGACCCAGGTTTGATCCCTGGGTTGGGAAGATCCTCTAGAGAAGGGAATGGCTACCCACTCCATTATTCTTGCCTGGAGCATTCAATGGACAGAGGAGCCTGGTGGACTTCAGTCCATGGGGTCACAAAGAGTCGGACAATACTGAATGACTAACACTTTCACTTTCAGGGAAATAGATAGTAAACCTAGATAGTATATTCAAAAGCAGAGACATTACTTTGCCGACTAGGGTCCATCTAGTCAAGGCTATGGTTTTTCCAGTAGTCATGTATGGATGTGAGAGTTGGACTGTGAAGAAGGCTGAGCGCCGAGGAATTAATGCTTTTGAACTGTGGTGTTGGAGAAGACTCTTGAGAGTCCCTTGGACTGCAAGGAGATCCAACCAGTCCATTCTGAAGGAGATCAGCCCTGGGATTTCTTTGGAAGGAATGATGCTAAAGCTGAAACTCCAGTACTTTGGCCGCCTCATGCGAAGAGTTGACTCATTGGAAAAGACTCTGATGCTGGGAGGGATTGGGGGCAGGAGGAGAAGGGGACGACAGAGGATGAGATGGCTGGATGGCATCACTGACTCGATGGATGTGAATCTGAGTGAACTCCGGGAAATAGTGATGGACAGGGAGGCCTGGCGTGCTGCAATTCATGGAGTCGCAAAGAGTCGGACATGACTGAGCAACTGAACTGAACTAAACTGAAGACACCAGAAAACACATTAAGGTATTTTCTGAGCATGATTCAGTTTATGAGAAAAAGAAGACAGAATTGTGTTTATAAGAATGACTTAAAAGTGGTGGGAACATGAGGTAAGGTAGTTAGAAAAGGCTTCCCCAAAGATATGTATTTTGAGCTGAGACACCCAGAGTGAGGTCTAAATCATGCTATACATTGATCTGGGGGAAGGAGTATTCTAAGTGGAGGAAGTAAAAAGTGCTGAAGGCCTAAGGTGTAAACACACTTGATTGGAATATCAATAAGCAGATCATTATTTCTCAGCAATCTGCTGAGGAATGATGAATGAGTACAAGATGGGAAGAGGTCAGATGGTAGCATTTTTAAAGAGTGTATTAAAAATCAAAGGGAAACTATTTGAGAATTTCAGGCAGGAGAGTGACGTGCTCTGATTTTTGAGCAGTAAATATTATTGGGCCAGTTCAATGTATACACTTCTGCCACTTCCTAGTCCAGAACCTGCATCTGTCAGTGGAAGATGACCATAAAGATCTAGCCCATACAAGTCAACTCTGTTGATACAGTGGTTTTCCAGTCCCTGATAGTTTAAAATTTAGATTTTTTTAGATACACCCTAATTTGTCTGAATAGTTTATCACTATCTTATTTACTGTTTACAATTTAATTATTTTTCTTCAAATCTGTTCTTCATCCGAAAACCCTAAGGAGTTTGTATTTCACTCATCACCTAGGGAGTAGAAATTGTTTATGTAGACCATAAGAAAGTAGGAGTAAATGAGAAAGTTCTCTACTTGGTGTTTAATCAGTTTGCTGCTCCATATGGTGTGTCCTCTGTGTGGCTCTGCTGGCTGTATTCTGTATAGAGCCCATGAATGCCCTTGCAAAATTGGCTGCTGCTGGAAAATCTAGGAGGCTTTCCCTTTCTTCAACTATTAATACTTATCCTCCAGCAATAGATCTGTTCTTCATCTTCTAAGAACCACTGACTCCAGTGAATGGTTTCTTGGTGGTCAGGGTTAGAGTGTAGGGACAAATGAGGAAGGGGAATGGATGGTGGGAAGCTGGTGAGGGTGGAGGGTGGCTGGCAAAACTGTTTTCATCCATGGTCTACTGTGACTCGCTGAAAACTAAGACTTAACAGAAAACCAGCTGGGCCTCTACAAGAAATTGAGGGTAACCTTTGTCCTTTCCAAATTAGCTTTACTGTTTTGCCTTCCCTCTATGCTTGTCTCCAGGAGAAGGCAATGGCAACCCACTCCAGTACTCTTGCCTGGAGAATCCCATGGATGGAGGAGCCTGGAAGGCTGCAGTCCCTGGGGTTGCTAAAAGTTGGACATGACAGAGTGACTTCACTTTGACTTTTCACTTTCATGCATTGGAGAAGGAAATGGCAACCCACTCCAGTGTTCTTGCCTAGAGAATCCCAGGGGCGGAGGAGCCTGTTGGGCTGCCATCTCTGGGGTCACACAGAGTTGGACACGACTGAAGCAACTTAGAAATAGCATGCTTGTCTCCAAGGAGCAAATGTCTTTTAATTTCATGGCTGCAGTCACCATCTGCAGTGATTTTGGAGCCCAAGAAAATAAAAGTCTGTCACTGTTTCCATTGTTTCCCCATTTGCCATGAAGTGATGGGACCAGATGCCATGATCTTAGTTTTTTGAATGTTGAGTTTTAAGCCAGCTTTTTCACTCTCCTCTTTCACTTTTGTCAAGAGGTTCTTTAGTACCTCTTCACTTTCTGCCATAAGAGTGGTGTCGTATGCCTATCTGAATTTATTGGTATTTCTCCTGGTCATCTTGATTCCAGCTTGTGCCCCATCCAGCCTAGCATTTCACGTGATGTTCTCTGCATATAAGTTAAATATGTTAAATGACAGCATACAGCCTTGACGTACTCCTTTCCCAATTTGGAACCAGTCAGTTGTTCCATGTCTGGTTCTAACTGTTACTTCTTGACCTGCATAGAGATTTCTCAAGAAGGGGGTAAGGTCGTCTGGTATTCCCATCTCTTTAAGAATTTTCCACAGTTTGTTGTAATCTACACAGTCAAAGGCTTTGGCATAATCAGTAAAGCAGAAGTAGATGGTTTTGTTTGGAATTCTCTTGCTTTTTCTATTACCCTACAGTTGTTGGCAATTTGATCTCCAGTTCCTCTGCCTTTTCTAAATCTAGCTTGAACATCTGGAAGTTCACAGTACATGTACTGTTGAAGCCTGGCTTAGAGAATTTTGAGCATTACTTTGCTAGTGTGTGATATGAGTGCAATTGTGTGGCAGTTTGAACATTGTTTGATTTTGCCCTTCTTTGGGATTGAAATGAAAACTGACCTTTTCCAGTCCTGTGGCCACTGCTGAGTTTTCCAAATTTTGCCAGTATATTGAGTGCAGCACTTTGCTCCTTGGAAGAAAAGCTATGACCAACCTTGATGGATGTTAAAAAGCAGAGATGTTACTCTGCCAACAAAAGTCTGTAGAGTCAGAGCTATGGTTTTTCCTGTAGTCATGTATGGGTGTGAGAGTTGGACTAGAAAGAAAGCTGAGCACTGAACAACTGATGTTTTTGAACTGTGATGTTGGAGAAGACTCTTGAGAGTCCCTTGGACTTCTAGGAGATCCAACCAGTCCATCTTAAAGGAAATCAGTCCTGAATTTTCATTGGAAGGACTGATGCTAAAGCTGAAACTCCAATGCTTTGGCCACCTGATGTGAAGAACTGACTCATTTGAAGAGACCCTGATGCTGAAAAGATTGAAGGCAGGAGAAGGGGGAGACAGAGGATGAGATGGTTGGATGGTATCACCAACTTGATGGACCTGAGTTTGAGCCAGCTCCTGGAGTTGGTGTTAGATATGGAAGCCTGGCATATTGCAGTCCATGGGGTCACAAAGAGTCAGACACAACTGAGCTACTGAACTGAACTGAGCTGATGCTTGTCTCCTGTGCTTCAGCAGCTTACCCTGTGCTCAGTGATCTACAGTGGCAAACTAGCCCTTGTTCTAAATTCTCTGGTGGTTGGGAGAATATCTTCAAGGGAAGATTCATGTGTAAACCAGATCTCCCAATGAAAATAGCAGTACATCAAGAAAGACTGTAAGTGCCAACAATATGACCTTCCCTCAGGGAAACTGCCCGAATTCTAATGATCCAGAAAGAAGACTTTTCCTCCTAGAAAACTGTTCTGTCCAAATTCTTTTAAGCAGCCTCTCTTGTAGGTAGGAGAGGCCCAGAACATCCCCTGCCCTCTGCCCCTTCTCTGGCTTCATCAACTGCTGCTGTCTTACCCTAGACAGTACCTAAATTCAGTTTAGCCATTTGCATCATTTTTTTCATTGAAAATTAGGATTGTGATTTCCACAGGAAAGAAATGCTGGCATCAAATTATTGCCACACAAATACTCCATGAGCTGTTCCATTATGTGTGATTTTTAAAGGATATCTTTTCATGCTGTGTGGAGAAAAGCATACACGATAACATGGGTGGGTATGGTGAACCACTTGTGGAGCAAGGAGAAAAGGGTTAGGAAGCTACTGTGGGAAATTAGGTAAGAAAATGGAGTAATCAAAATCATCCTGTATTTTCTCTCATAGAGTGCCTAGCAGAGAAATAATTAGGTTTTACACTCAGATCATTTTATCTTTGCTGGCTTATCACTTTTGAGGGAACATCTTACTCTTATCTAAGCTTTAGGTATACCCTAAGGAAGAACAAGCAACCCTGTTCTAGAAAAAGTTACAGCATTTTAGAGGTATCTGGAGCATTAGCTTTATTGCAAAGTTATATGATCTAGTAAAAGCATTAACATGAAATGATTTCAAGCAAAGCATTTCTCTACAGTCCTTTGAAATTTCTGACTAGGTGTTTAATGATTAGATTTTATTACTGGATTATATAGGATATAAAGTCTGAAAAAAGTACATGAATCTAGAATCTGAGATATAAATATGTAAACAGACACTAATTAGCAGCTCTAAATAGATTGATGTAACAAACTTTAATACTTTTACAAAAGTCTTTCTCATTTTGATTTTGAAAGGACAAGTTATGTAGATATTTTTATCTGAAAATCTCAGTTAATTTTTCATTGCTAAAGAAAATATACCAAGACAATGGATGATCATATAATCTCTATTTTAATAACCTTAAAAGATAGGTAATTTAATTCTAGGATATAAAGTTGGAAATAATAATGTAGAGATGCTTTACTTTTATAAAATGGGTAGAAAATGTAGTTATTATTTTAACTTGAATGATGCATTATGTCAATACCCTAACAGTTTTGGCATCAAATTTACTTAATAAAATTTTTTGTCTACATGTCCAGTGAGCAGTGAATTTAAAGTCAAATCTCACTGCAGTGAATATTGATCTTCACACACAAACATACATACACATACACTTCACTCACACATACACATACAAACACCCTAAAAGCCCTGGCAGGGCCCCTTAGGAACAGAGCACTATGGATCTGTTCTATACATTTTCATAAAACATATAATTCAGTTTGACAAATTCTGTCCATTCTCTGTAAAAAATACCTGATAGTTTCAAATAGTGACAGGGAATAGTGGCGCTGACTGGTATGATTGATTATATTAATAGCCAAGCTGAAGCCATTAGCATTCCAGAAATCTGCTTTGATTAAAGTAGGGCTGGGGTTCCTAGTCCTTTATCCACTTGACCTCATGATTAACACATTTTGGGAGGCTCCATCCCCAAAACTGTACCTTTGCTGCAGGGCATAGATGATGATGATGATACAGGGATGGCAATCAGCTATGAATTCAATTTGACGGTTGGATTAGCTTGTCTATCTGCTTGCTGTACCTTCACCATAGTTAAGCACCACTACACCCTCCCTCCCAAAAGTCTGCAAAAAATACAGACAAGAGTGCACTATATTTGGCTTAGGAAGATAATATATCTTGTTGTCATATCAATTTGTAGAAAAAATATATCTAGAATCTTAGAATTCAAAATGTGGTTTATAGGTAAAGCAATTATCCTTCAATAAAAATGAATTAAAAAAATGTGGTCTAAGGCAGTTCAATTTCCAGTTTTTTAAGGAATCGCCACACTGTTCTCCATAGTGGCTGTACTAGTTTGCATTCCAACCAACAGTGTAAGAGGGTTCCCTTTTCTCCACACCCTCTCCAGCATTTATTGTTTGTAGACTTTTGGATTGCAGCCATTCTGACTGGTGTGAAATAGTATCTCATTGTGGCCTTGATTTGCATTTCTCTGATAATGAGTGATGTTGAGCATGTTTTCATGTGTTTGTTAGCCATCTGTATGTCTTCTTTGGAGAAATGTCTATTTAGTTCTTTGGCCCATTTTTTGATTGGGTCGTTTATTTTTCTGGAATTGAGCTGCATAAGTTGCTTGTATAGTTTTGAGATGAGTTGTTTGTCAGTTGCTTCATTTGCTATTAATTTCTCCCATTCTGAAGGCTGTCTTTTCACCTTGCTTATATTTTCCTTTGTTGTGCAGAAGCTTTTAATTTTAATTAGATCCCATTTGTTTATTTTTGCTTTTATTTCCAGTATTCTGAGAGGTGGATCATAGAGGATCCTGCTGGGATTTATGGCAGAGAGTGTTTTGCCTATGTTCTCCTCTAGGAGTTTTATAGTTTCTGGTCTTACATTTAGATCTTTAATCCATTTTGAGTTTATTTTTGTGTATGGTGTTAGCAAGTGTTCTAGTTTCATTCTTTTACAAGTGGTTGACCAGTTTTCCCAGCACCACTTGTTAAAGAGATTGTCTTTTCTCCATTGTATATTCTTGCCTCCTTTGTCAAAGATAAGATGTCCATAGGTGTGTGGATTTATCTCTGGGCTTTCTATTTTGTTCCATTGATCTATATTTCTCTCTTTGTGCCAGTACCATACTGTCTTGACGACTGTGGCTTTGTAGTAGAGCCTGAAGTCAGGCAGGTTGATTCCTCCAGTTCTGTTCTTCTTTCTCAAGATTGCTTTGGCTATTCGAGGTTTTTTTTGTATTTCCATACAAATTGTGAAATTATTTGTTCTAGCTCTGTGAAAAATACCGCTGGTAGCTTGATAGGGATTGCATTGAATCTGTAGATTGTTTTGGGGTAGTATACTCATTTTCACTATATTGATTCTTCTGATCCGTGAACATGGTGTCCATCAGCAGATGAATGGATAAGAAAGCTGTGGTACATATACACAATGGAGTATTACTCAGCCATTAAAAAGATACATTTGAATCCGTTCTAATGAGGTGGATGAAACTGGAGCTGATTATACAGAGTGAAGTAAGCCAGAAAGAAAAACACCAATACAGTATACTAACACATATATATGGAATTTAGAAAGATGGTAATGATAACCCTATATGCAAGACAGCAAAAGAGACACAGATGTATAAAATAGACTTTTGGATTCTGTGGGAGAGGGGGAGTGTGGGAATGGTATTGAAACATGTATACTATCATGTAAGAAATGAATTGCCAGTCTAGGTTCAATACAGGATACAGGATGCTTGGGGCTGGTGCACTGGAATGACCCAGAGAGATAATATGGGGAGAGAGGTGGGAGAAGTGTTCAGGATTGGGAACTCATGTACACCCATGGCAGATTCATGTCAATGTATGGCAAAACCAATACAGTATTGTAAATTAAAATAAAAATTAAAAAATAAAGTGAAAAAAAAAATAGTGGTCTATAGAAGGGCAGTCTCAGAGTGACCTGAGAGCTTTTGAGAAACATAAAATTTCAGGCCCTGTTACAAACATCCTGAATTAGAATCTTCATTTTAATAAGCTCTTTAGATGATTTTACTGTTTGTTAAGGTTTTTTAATTTCTACAACAGCAGTTGTTAACAATGGTTAAACACTAGAATCTCAAAAACATAAAACCCAGGGCCCTTCTACAGATCAATTAAATCAGAATGTGGCGGCTGTACTCCAAGCACTGTTTCCCAGGCAATTTGAAGGTTTAAATGTTTCCCAGGCAATTTGAAGGTCTCCAGGACTCTGAGTCACTACAAGGCTTAAAGCCCAGAAGTTTCAACCTCGAAGGAATTGATTGCAGATACTTTTTATGCTGGATTCATCATCTTTCCCCACTGATAAAATATAGAAACAGAAACAAAAGTCCAGTAGGATAATTATACTGAACTTGGGTCTATCTCCTGCCTGAAAGAGTGGCTGGCTCAGTCAGTCATCTAATTAAAGTTCTCAGAACTGAGAACCAAAAGTTAGGGGATATGTTAGATTCTGCTCTTTGGATCCAATGGTTTCAGAATGACGTGATATGTGACATGTGTTTCTGAGGCTGTACTCTGGCAAAGATGAAATGATACAGAAAGAATCTATGAGGCACAAGAATGCAGCAATAATTTTAGAAATTTGAGGTTACTTTTGTAATCACTATTCAGAGTTGCAAGCACCTTTTAAATATATATAGATATAAATATCTAATTGTCTTGCTAAACTCTAAACCTTGGGATATACTCTCTTGGGTTTATCTAAACAGTCCTTTTGCTTTGCTATACACAAAACTGTAGTTTCATTCCTGATCTAGGCAGTTTACTTCAGAAAATGGAGAATGGAAAACTAACCTTGCCAGTGCATCTTGTTTGTTTCTTCTGATCAACTTGCATGCATACAATGTATCAAACCTATCATGACTTTTAGAGGGTGGGACAGACTCACTTTCAGACTCACTTTTCTGCTAGAAGTTCTAAAATTAGTCTTCATTTTCTTTTTGTTACTCCACTTTGTTAGTCTATATAAAGATGCTTTGTCAAACTTGTGGTTGGCTTGCTGTTGTATTCCAATTTCTTTAGAAGACCTTTGCACAGGTAGTCTGAAACCTAGGCTGTTGGGAAGCAGCTTCAAATGATACATATGGAAAGGAAGAATTGATACTTTTCAAGAAGGTTTCATGGATATGATAAAAAAAAAAGCTTTTAGGATGAAAAGTGTTTTGAATCAATTAATTAGATAAAAAATTTATGCCATAGGATTATGGGAAGATGACAGGTTAGGAAGCTTTTCCTCTAAGATAGGGAATATATATTTTTTAATTCTGGGGAAAAATAGTTTCATTTTATTTTGGCTAAGTTTCATGCTGTAGCCCTTCTCAAGGAAGTAATCATAGAATGTATACATACTTTGGATCAGGGAAAAATAACTATTTTGAGTTTTCAAATTTTGCTTAAGACCAGTGAACGTGCTTTAAAGAAAAATCATTCCTATCTAAGGACTAAAAGCGTTCCTAGAGAGTATAGATTGGGAAACTCAGTTCAGTTCAGTTCAGTTCAGCCACTCAGTCGTGTCTGACTCTTTGTGACCCCATGAATTGCAGCATGCCAGGCCTCCCTGTCCACCACCAACTCCCGGAGTTCACTCAAACTCATGTCCATCGAGTCGGTGATGCCATCCAGCCATCTCATCCTCTGTCGTCCCCTTCTCCTCCTGCCCCCAAGCCCTCCCAGCATCAGGGTCTTTTCCAATGAGTCAACTCTTCACATGAGGTGGCCAAAGTACTGGAATTTCAGCTTCAGCATCAGTCCTTCCAAAGAAATCCCAGGACTGATCTTTGGGAGGGACTGGTTGAATCTCCTTGCAGTCCAAGGGACTCTCAAGAGTCTTCTCCAACACCATAGTTCAAAAGCATCAATTCTTCAGTGCTCAGCTTTCTTCACAGTCCAACTCTCACATCCATACATGACCACAGGAAAAACCATAGCCTTGACTAGACAGACCTTTGTTGGCAAAGTAATGTCTCTGCTTTTGAATATGCTCTCTAAGTTAGTCATAACTTTTCTTCCAAGGAGTGAGTGTCTTTTAATTTCATGGCTGCAGTCACCATCTGCAGTGATTTTGGAGCCCAAAAAACTCATTCTAAACCACTCTAAATAAAAAAAAAAATTTTTTGAATACTGTTGGAAAGAGAAAAACAAAAAAACAAAACATTATTTTGGTCCACAATATGCTCTTGCCTCCTTGCCATTAAAAATGGGTAGAAAGAAGCTTAAAGACTTGCAAAGTGCCTCATTGCTAATACCTACCATTATTTCTTGTGATTCTAAAATTGATTCTCTGGCTTTGTATCTATGAGGGACTGGGCTTTTTAGAAACTATAATATTTCATAAGCTGATGAATATGGGGATGATAAATGAGCCTTCATTCCACAGTGCCCTCTAAGTGACTCTTTAAAAGAATGTTATTTTGAAGTTATCTTTAATTTTATTTTGCTTTCCACAGCTTTCTGGTAATTACATTCCTTTCCTTATCAGTTATCAAGCCTTATACATTCTTTTTGTTCTTTTTCAGGTATGGATGCTATTTTTAGTTCATGGAGCTGGAAAATGAGACAGATGAAAACCTTGTGCTAGCCTACACCCAAAGATAAGACAGGCAGTTGGAATTAATTATAGGTGTGGCTACAAATTATTGATTAGGAAGGATGTTCTAAAAATATGAATGAGGAGAGGCATAAATGATATCCACACAAAAAAGTCTAGCATAGAGAAGATAAAAAGTGGTAATATCTCAGCTTTTATTTTTCCATCCCCAGGGTAGAACATCATATTGATACTTATGTTAGAAAAGCAAGTTTTCATAGAGGGTCAGAATGCAACCATGTGTCTTTTCTCCATAGGTTCCTCTATTTATTGAAGGTGATCTTGCGCAGCCCCCTCAGGTATCCATACTCTTAAATTCTTTCCATTCTCACTGATGGTATCTACTATCAGATAAAGGTGTGATGCTGCTCTCCTCAGAGGTACTTGCCTTTCAATAGGCGATGAATTCAATTAAGAATATAGAGACATAGGGATATGCTGAATGCATTTGTTGGTGTCTTTTAAAAAAATAATTGATTTATTTTAATTGGAGGCTAATTGCTCTACAATATTGTGGTGGGTTTTGCCATACATTGACATGAATCAGCCACAGGTGTATATGTGTCTCTTGGTCCTGAACCCCTCTCCCACCTCCAGCTCCATCCCATCCCTCAGGGTTGTTCCAGTGCACCAGCTTTGAGTGCCCTGCTTCATACATCGAACTTGGACTGGCCATCTATTTCACATATGGTGATATACATGTTCAGTGCTATTCTCAAAAATCATCCCACCCTCGTCTTCTCCCACAGAGTCCAAAAGTCTGTTCTTTACATCTGTGTCTCTTTTGCTGTCTTGCATATAGGGTCGTTGCTACCATCTTTCTAAATCCTATATATATGTGTTAATATACTACATTGGTGTTTTTCTTTCTGACTTACTTCACTCTGTATAATAGGCTCCAGTTTCATCCACCTTATTAGAACTGACTCAAATGCATTCTTTTTTTAATAGCTGAGTAATATTCCATTGTATATATGTGCCACAACTTTCCTATCCATTTGTCTGCCAATGGACATTTAGGTTGCTTCTTTTACAAATAACAAAATATGTATATTTTGCTATGTACATTCACAATCAACTTTTTGTATTAATGTAAAATTTTACATCTCTTGTGTAAATACTTAGGAAATGAATTATCCTTTACTTTACATAGCAAGTTAATGATATGATTTTGATGTATTCTCCTTTGTGAATGTATCTCAAGTGTGTTAAAAGAAAAAAAGCCTGCATATACTGATAAAATTGTGGTTCTGGATTTGCAAAGAGGATAATCCTAGGATAAAATCTACTTGGTCAAGGGATATTGTCATTTCGTATATACTTCAGTATCATGTTTGTCAATTTACATTTTAGAATAGCTTGAGATAATTCACATATTTTAAAATTTACCCTTTAAAAGTATGAAATTCACTGGGTTGTTTTGTATTTTAATGGACTTTTGCCTCAGTCCAGTTGTCTAATTTTAGTACATTCCCAACACTCCCCAAATGAAGCACTCATTTTCCGCCTACCTGTCACTTCACGTTTCTCTCTTTCCCCAGTGCCTGGAAAACACTAATTCACCTTCCACCTCTAAGTATTTTCTATTCTGGACATTTCATATAAATATTGATAGATTCATACAACATGTGGCACTTTATGCAAATGATTCTCACAGTTAATATATTTTCAAGGTTCATCTTTACTGTAATATGTATTAGTACTTCACTCCTTTTTATTACCAAATAATAAGTATGTATTGTATTTTGTTTATGCACTTATCAGTTGAGCATTTGTGGGTTTTTTTTTTTGCATCTTTTGACTATTATGAATAATCCTGTTATGAACTTCAGTGTGTAACTTTTTGTGCAGATATATGCTTTAGTTTCTTTTGAGTATATAACTAGGAGTATAATTGCTGGATCATATGGTTACCTTTAATATTTAGATGAAAATGTCAGAATGTTTTCCAAAGTTCTCCAAATTTCCTAAGGCATTTCCAAATGCCTTTCCAAAGGCAATACTATTTCATATTTCCACTTTCAAAGAATGAGGGTTCAAAGTATTTACACATTCTCCCCAATATTTATTACTGTCTGCCATTATTATTTTAGACATCCTTGTAGATGGGGATGATATGTCATTGTGAGTTTGATTTGTATTTCTCTAAAAACCACTAAGTGAGAAATAGATTTAAGGACCTAGATATGATACATAGAGTGCCTGATGAACTATGGAATGAGGTTCATGACATGCTACAGGAGACAGGGATCAAGACCATCCCCATGGAAAAGAAATGCAAAAAAGCAAAATGGGTGTCTGAGGAGGCCTTACAAATAGCTGTGAAAAGAAGAGAAGTGAAAAGCAAAGAGGAAAGGAAAGATATAAGCATCTGAATGCAGAGTTCCAAAGAATAGCAAGAAGAGATAAGAAAGCCTTCTTCAGTGATCAATGCAAAGAAGTAGAGGAAAAGAACAGAATGGGAAAGACTAGAGATCTCTTCAAGAAAATCAGAGATATCAAGGGAACATTTCATGCAAAGATGGGCTCGATAAAGGACAGAAATGGTATGGACCTAACAGAAGCAGAAGATATTAAGAGCTGGCAAGAATACACAGAAGAACTGTACAAAAAAGATCTTCATGATCCGGATAATCACGATGGTGTGATCACTCATCTAGAGCCAGACATCCTGGAATGTGAAGTCAAGTGGGCCTTAGAAAGCATCACTACAAACAAAGCTAGTGGAGGTGGTGGAATTCCAGTGGAGTTATTTCAAATCCTAAAAGATGATGCTGTGAAAGTGCTGCATTCAATATGCCAGCAAATTTGGAAAACTCAGCAGTGGCCACAGGACTGGGAAAGGTCAGTTTTCATTCCAATCCCAAAGAAAGGCAATGCCAAAGAATGTTCAAACTACTGCACAATTGCACTCATCTCACACGCTAGTAAAGTAATGCTCAAAATTCTCCAAGACAGGCTTCAACAGTATGTGAACCGTGAACTTCCTGATGTTCAAGCTGGTTTTAGAAAAGGCAGAGGAACCAGAGATCAAATTGCCAGCAACCTCTGGATCATGGAAAAAGCAAGAGAATTCCAGAAAAACATCTATTTCTGCTCTATTGACTATGACAAGTCCTTTGACTGTGTGGATCACAATAAACTGTGGAAAATTCTGAGAGAAATGGGCATACCAGACCACCTGACCTGCCTCTTGAGAAATCTGTATGCAGGTCAGGAAGCAACAGTTAGAACTGGACATGAAACAACAAACTGGTTCCAAATAGGAAAAGGAGTGTGTCAAGGCTGTATATTGTCACCCTGCTTATTTAACTTATATGCGGAGTACATCATGAGAAACGCCGGACTGCAAGAAGCACAAGCTGGAATCAAGATTACCGGGAGAAATATCAATAACCTCAGATATGCCGATGACACCACCCTTATGGCAGAAAGTGAAGAGGAACTAAAAAGCCTCTTGATGAAAGAGAAAGAGGAGAGTGAAAAAGTTGGCTTAAAGCTCAACATTCAGAAAATGAAGATCATGGCATCTGGTCCCATCACTGCATGGGAAATAGATGGGGAAACAGTGGAAACAGTGTCAGACTTTATTTTTTGGAGCTCCAGAATCACTGCAGATGGTGACTGCAGCCATGAAATTAAAAGACGCTTACTCCTTGGAAGAAAAGTTATGACCAACCTAGATAGGATGTTGAAAAGCAAAGACATTACTTTGCTGACTAAGGTCCGTCTAGACAAGGCTATGGTTTTTCCTGTGGTTATGTATGGTTGTGAGAGTTGGACTGTGAAGAAGGCTGAGCACCAGAGAATTGATGCCTTTGAACTGTGGTGTTGGAGAAGACTCTTGAGAGTCCCTTGGACTGCAAGGAGATCCAACCAGTCCATTCTGAAGGAGATCAGCCCTGGGATTTCTTTGGAAGGAATGATGCTGAAGCTGAAACTCCAGTACTTTGGCCACCTCATGTGAAGAGTTGACTCATTGGAAAAGACTCTGATGCTGGGAGGTCTTGGGGACAGGAGGAGAAGGTAACCATGGAGGATGAGATGGCTGGATGGCATCACTGACTTGATGGACGTGAGTCTGAGTGAACTCTGGGAGTTGGTGAGAGACAGGGAGGCCTGGCGTGCTGCGATTCATGGGGTCGCATATAGGCAGATGTGACTGAACTGAACTGAACTGAAAGACGACTAATGATTCTGAGCTTCTTTTCACAAAATTACCGACCGTTTGTGTATCATCTGTGAAGAAATACTTTCTTAAATCATTTTCTCCATTTTAGAATTGAAATACTGTCTCTTCATTATAGATTTGTGAAGCTTCATTATATATTCAGAATGTCTATATCAGATATATGATTTAAAAATATTTTCTCCTGTTTTCGTTTTATTCTCTATTTCATTTATTTCCACTCTAAACTTTATTTCCCTCCTTCTACTTGCTTTGAATTTAGTCTGTTCTTCCTTTTCTTATTTCTTTAGTGGAAAGCTGGGTAATTGCTTTGAGACTATTCTCCTTTATTTTTTTATTTTTTATTGTTTTTAGTTTTTTATTTTTAAAATTTTAAAATCTTTAATTCTTACTTGCGTTCCCAAACATGAACCTCCCTCCCACCTCCCTCCCCATAACATCTCTCTGGGTCATCCCCATGCACCAGCCCCAAGCATGCTGTATCCTGCGTCAGACATAGACTGGCGATTCAATTCTTACATGATAGTATACATGTTAGAATGCCATTCTCCTAAACCATCCCACCCTCTCCCTCTGAGTCCAAAAGTCCGTTATATACATCTGTGTCTTTTTTCCTGTCTTGCATACAGGGTCGTCATTGCCATCTTCCTAAATTCTATATATATATGTGTTAGTATACTGTATTGGTGTTTTTCTTTCTGGCTTACTTCACTCTGTATAATCGGCTCCAGTTTCATCCATCTCATCAGAACTGATTCAAATGAATTCTTTTTTACAGCTGAGTAATACTCCATTGTGTATATGTACCACAGCTTTCTTATCCATTCATCTGCTGATGGACATCTAGGTTGCTTCCATGTCCTGGCTATTATAAACAGTGCTGCGATGAACATTGGGGTACATGTGTCTCTTTCCATTCTGGTTTCCTTGGTGTGTATGCCCAGAAGTGGGATTGCTGGGTCATAAGGTAGTTCTATTTGCAATTTTTTAAGGAATCTCCACACTGTTCTCCATAGTGGCTGTACTAGTTTGCATTCCCACCAACAGTGTAGGAGGGTTCCCTTTTCTCCACACCCTCTCCAGCATTTATTGCTTGCAGATTTTTGGATCGTAGACATTCTGACTGGTGTGAAGTGGTACCTCATTGTGGTTTTGATTTGCATTTCTCTAATAATGAGTGATGTTGAGCATCTTTTCATGTGTTTGTTAGCCATCTGTATGTCTTCTTTGGAGAAATGTCTATTTAGTTCTTTGGCCCATTTTTTGATTGGGTCATTTATGTTTCTGGAATTGAGCTGCATAAGTTGCTTGTATATTTTTGAGATGAGTTGTTTGTCAGTTGCTTCATTTGCTATTATTTTCTCCCATTCAGAAGGCTGTCTTTTCACCTTGCTTATATTTTCCTTTGTTGTGCAGAAGCTTTTAATTTTAATTAGATCCCATTTGTTTATTTTTGCTTTTATTTCCAGAATTCTGGGAGGTGGATCATAGAGGATCCTGCTGTGAGTTATGTCTGAGAGTGTTTTGCCTATGTTCTCCTCTAGGAGCTTTATAGTTTCTGATCTTACATTTAGATCTTTAATCCATTTTGAGTTTATTTTTGTGTGCGGTGTTAGAAAGTGATCTAGTTTCATTCTTTTACAAGTGGTGGACCAGTTTTCCCAGCACCACTTGTTAAAGAGGTTGTCTTTACTCCATTGTATATTCTTGCCTCGTTTGTCAAAGATAAGGTTTCCATATGTGTGTGGATTTATCTCTGGGCTTTCTATTTTGTTCCATTGATCTATATGTCTGTCTTTGTGCCAGTACCGTACTGTCTTGATGACTGTGGCTTTGTAGTAGAGCCTGAAGTCAGGCAAGTTGATTCCTCCAGTTCCATTCTTCTTTCTCAAGATTGCTTTGGCTATTCGAGGTTTTTTGTATTTCCATACAAATCTTGAAATTATTTGTTCTAGTTCTGTGAAAAATATGGCTGGTAGCTTGATAGGGATTGCATTGAATTTGTAAATTGTTTTGGGGTAGTATACTCATTTTCACTATATTGATTCTTCCGATCCATGAACATGGTATATTTCTCCATCTATTAGTGTCCTCTTTGATTTCTTTCATCAGTGTTTTATAGTTTTCTATATATAGGTCTTTAGTTTCTTTAGGTAGATATATTCCTAAGTATTTTATTCTTTTCATTGCAATGGTGAATGGAATTGTTTCCTTAATTTCTTTTTCTACTTTCTCATTACTAGTGTATAGGAATGCAAGGGATTCCTGTGTGTTGATTTTATATCCTGCAACTTTACTATATTCATTGATGAGCTCTAGTAATTTTCTGGTGGAGTCTTTAGGGTTTTCCATTTAGAGGATCATGTCATCTGCAAATAGTGAGAGTTTTACTTCTTCTTTTCCAATTTGGATTCCTTTTATTTATTTTTCTGCTTTGATTGCTGTGGCCAAAACTTCCAGAACTATGTTGAATAGTAGCGGTGAAAGTGGACACCCTTGTCTTGTTCCTGACTTTAGGGGAAATGCTTTCAATTTTTCACCATTGAGGATAATGTTTGCTGTGGGTTTGTCATAGATAGCTTTTATTATGTTGAGGTATGTTCCTTCTATTCCTGCTTTCTGTAGAGTTTTTATCATAAATGGATGTTGAATTTTGTCAAAGGCCTTCTCTGCATCTATTGAGATAATCATATGGTTTTTATTTTTCAATTTGTTAATGTGGTGAATTACATTGATTGATTTGTGGATATTGAAGAATCCTTGCATCCCTGGGATAAAGCCCACTTGGTCATGGTGTATGATCTTTTTAATGTGTTGTTGGATTCTGATTGCTAGAATTTTGTTAAGGATTTTTGCATCTATGTTCATCAGTGGTATTGGCCTGTAGTTTTCTTTTTTTGTGATATCTTTGTCAGGTTTTGGTATTAGGGTGATGGTGGCCTCATAGAATGAGTTTGGAAGTTTACCTTCCTCTGCAATTTGCTGGAAGAGTTTGAGTAGGATAGGTGTTAGCTCTTCTCGAAATTTTTGGTAGAATTCAGCTGTGAAGCCGTCTGGACCTGGGCTTTTGTTTGCTGAAAGATTTCTGATTACAGTTTCAATTTCCGTGCTTGTGATGGGTCTGTTAAGATTTTCTGTTTCTTCCTGGTTCAGTTTTGGAAAATTGTACTTTTCTAAGAATTTGTCCATTTCTTCCACGTTGTCCATTTTATTGGCATACAACTGCTGATAGTAGTGTCTTATGATCCTTTGTATTTCTGTGTTGTCTGTTGTGATCTCTCCATTTTCATTTCTAATTTTATTAATTTGATTTTTCTCTCTTTGCTTCCTGATGAGTCTGGCTAATGGTTTGTCAATTTTATTTATCCTTTCAAAGAACCAGCTTTTGGCTTTGTTGATTTTTGCTATGGTCTCTTTTGTTTCTTTTGCATTTATTTCTGCCCTAATTTTTAAGATTTCTTTCCTTCTACTAACTCTGGGGTCCTCCAATTCTTCCTTTTCTAGTTGCTTTAGTTGTAGAGTTAGGTTGTTTATTTGACTTTTTTCTTGTTTCTTGAGGTATGCCTGTATTGTTATGAACTTTCCTCTTAGCACTGCTTTTATAGTGTCCCACAGGTTTTGGGTTGTTGTGTTTTCATTTTCATTAGCTTCTATGCATATTTTGATTTCTTTTTTGATTTCTTCTGTGATTTGTTGGTTATTCAGAAGTGTGTTGTTCAACCTCCATATGTTTGAATTTTTAATAGTTTTTCTCCTGTAATTGAGATCTAATCTTAATGCGTTATGGTCAGAAAAGATGCTTGGAATGATTTTAATTTTTTTGAATTTATCAAGTTTAGATTTATGGCCCAGGATGTGATCTATCCTGGAGAAGGTTCCATGAGCATTTGAAACAAAGGTGAAATTCATTGTTTTGGGGTGAAATGTCCTATAGATATCAATTAGGTCTAACTGATCTAATGTATCATTTAAAGTTTGTGTTTCTTTGTTAATTTTCTGTTTAGTTGATCTGTCCATAGGTGTGGGTGGGGTATTAAAGTCTCCCACTATTATTGTGGTATTGTTGATTTCCCCTTTCATACTTGTTAGCATTTGTCTTACATATTGCGGTGCTCCTATATTGGGTGCATATATATTTATAATTGTTATATCTTCTTCTTGGATTGTTCCTTTGATCATTATGTAGTGGCCTTCTTTGTCTCTTTTCACAGCCTTTGTTTTAAAGTCTATTTTATCGGATATGAGTATTGCCACTCCTGCTTTCTTTTGGTCTCTGTTTGTGTGGTATATCTTTTTCCAGCCCTTCACTTTCAGTCTGTATGTGTCCCTTGTTTTGAGGTGGGTCTCTTGTAAGCAGCATATAGAGGGGTCTTGTTTTTGTATCCATTCTGCCAGTCTTTGTCTTTTGGTTGGGGCGTTCAACCCATTTACGTTTAGGGTAATTATTGATATGTATGATCCCGTTACCATTTACTTTATTGTTTTGGGTTCGGGTTTATACACCCTTTTCATGTTTCCTGTCTAGTGAATATCCTTTAGAATTTATTGGAGAGCTGGTTTGGTGGTGCTGAATTCTCTCAGCTTTTGCTTGTCTGTAAAGCTTTTGATTTCTCCTTCATATTTGAATGAGATCCTTGCTGGGTACAGTAATCTGGGCTGTAGTTTATTGTCTTTCATCACTTTAAGTATGTCTTGCCATTCCCTCCTGGCCTGAAGAGTTTCTATTGAACGATCAGCTGTTATCCTTATGGGAATCCCCTTGTGTGTTATTTGTTGTTTTTCCCTTGCTGCTTTTAATATTTGTTCTTTGTGTTTGATCTTTGTTAATTTGATTAATATGTGTCTTGGGGTGTTTCGCCTTGGGTTTATCCTATTTGGAACTCTCTGTGTTTCTTGGACTTGGGTGATTATTTCCTTCCCCATTTTAGGGAAGTTTTCAACTATTATCTCCTCAAGGATTTTCTCATGATCTTTCTTTTCTGTCTTCTTCTTCTGGGACTCCTATAATTCGAATGTTGGAGCGTTTCATATTGTCCTGGAGGTCTCTGAGATTGTCCTCATTTCTTTTAATTCGTTTTTCTTGTTTCCTCTCTGATTCATTTATTTCTACCATTCTATCTTCTATTTCACTAATCCTATCTTCTGCCTCCGTTATTCTACTATTTGTTGCCTCCAGAGTGTTTCTGATCTCATTCATTGCATTATTCATTATATTTTGACTCTTTTATTTCTTCTAGGTCATTGTTAAACCTTTCTTGCATCTTCTCAATCCTTGTCTCTAGGCTGTTTATCTGTGATTCCATTTTGATTTCAAGATTTTGGATCATTCTCACTATCAATATTCGGAATTCCTTCTCCGGTAGATTCCCTACTTCTTCCTCTTTTGTTTGGTTTGGTGGGCAACTCTCCTGTTCCTTTACCTGCTGAGTATTCCTCTGTCTCTTCATCTTGGTTATATTGCTGCGTTTGGGGTGGCCTTTTTATATTCTGGTAGTTTGTGGAGTTCTCTTTATTATGGAGCTTCCTCACTTTGGGTGGGGTTCTATCAGTGGCTTGTCAAGGTTTCCTGGTTAGGGAGGCTTGTGTTGGAGTTTTGGTGGGTGGAGCTGGGTTTCTTCTCTCTGGAGTGCAGTGGAGTGACCCGTAATGGATTATGAGACATCAAAGGTTTTGGGATAATTTTGGGCTGCCTGTATATTGAAGCTCAGGGGAGTGTTCCTGTGTTGCTGGAGAATTTGTGTGGTATGTCTTGTTTTGGAACTTGTTGGCCCTTGGGTGGAGCTTGGTTTTGGTGTAGGCATGAAGGCATTTGATGAGCTCCTATTGCTTAGTGTTCCCTGAATTCAAGAGTTCTCTAATGTTTTCAGGCTTTGGATTTAAGCCTCCTGCTTCTGGTTTTCAGTTTTATTTTTACAGTAGCCTCTAGACTTCTCCATCTATACAGCACTGATGATAAAACATCTAGGTTAAAGATGAAAAGTTTCTCCACATTGAGGGATACTCAGAGAGGTTCCCTGAGTTACAAGGAGAAGAGAAGATGGAGGGGGTAGTTAGAGGTAACTGGAATGAGATGCGGTGAGATCAAGAGGGGAGAGAGCAAGCTAGCCAGTAGTCACTTCCTTATGTGCTCTCTATAGTCTGGACCGCTCAGACGTATTTACAGAGTTATACGGGGCAGAGGAGAGGGAGGAAGTAGACAGAGGTGACCAGGAGGATAAGAGAGAGCAATGAGTAGGAGAGAGACAAATCCTGCCAGTAACCTGTTCCTTAGGTGTTCTCCACCGTCTGGAACACACAGAGATTCACAGAGTTGGATAGAGAAGAGATGGGGGAGAAAAGAGACAGAGGCCACCTGGTGGAGAAAAAGGAGAGTCCAGAGGAGGAGAGAGTGATCAAGCCAGTAATCTTGCTCTCAGGTAAACTTGGGTAGTGAAGTTTGGGTTTTTAAATGTACAAAATTGACAACAAAAACCTAAGAGCAAAGATTAAAAATCTAGAGTAGAGGTTGGATTTTCAAAGATACAATATTAAAGAAAAGCAGAAGGAAAAAGGGAGAAAGAAAAAAAAAGAATTATTAAAAAACAAACAAACAAACAAACAAAAAAAAAACACCAACAACCATCCAAAGACTATATATGGTGTTTGCCTTAAAAAAAAAAAAAGGTTTTTTTTAAAATAGTAATAATAGGTTATAGAAATAAAAATTAGAGGAGAAATAGAAGACTTAACAATTAAAAAAAAGTTTGAAAAAAAAAGAAAAAAGAAAAACAAAAAACAAAAAAGCAAAAAAAAAAAAAAAAAGGAATGATTTTAAAAATAGTCAAAAATATATCTGGCCCTTCTCTGATGTTATGGGCTGTGTGGGATCACTTCCAAGGTGGTTCCCTCTGTTTAACTTCTTCTGTTTGCTGGTTTTTTAGGCTCACTAGTTCAGTCACGCTGTGGGGAGGGGGGATGCTGCAAACAAATAGCACCATCGTGTGCACCCGGTATCTCAGCCCCGCTTGACCTGTCCTTTCTCGAGGCGCACAAACCGCTCTGGCTCTACAAGCTCAGCCGGGAACCGTCTGGGGCCGGCCCTAGGCTGCGTGCACTTCCCTGGTCCAAGCTGCTCAGGTTCGGCGCTCAGGCAGCCCTCAGAGGCACAAATTCGGCTGGGACTGCGCTTTGTGCCCTTCCCAGGACTGAGTAGCTCAGGAGTTTGGCGAGCACGATCGCCGCAGCTTGTCACCTTTTCTGCTGCTGCTGCTCAGCTTTCTGGGTGGACCGCTGGGGCACCCCGTGAGGCAGATTGTGACTGTCCAGCACCCCCAGAAGTCTTAGCAAAGGAGCCTGCTTGCAGTTAGGTAAGTAAAGTCTCTCCGGGTCTGCAATTGCCCCTTTCCAGTCCTTCCGGCTCTGGCTGCCTGTCCCCGGCCGGGGATGGTCTGCAGCTGGCTTTTTCCGTTCCGTCCTTTGTTCTGTGCTCGGTCCTGGCGGTGTCTTATGTTTGAGCTTTTCATGTGGTAGCTATCCCACAGTCTGGTTTGCTAGCCCAAGTTAGATCGTTCTGGTTGCGCGTGGGGCGTTCCTGCCCGATTCTTACAAAGCTCTGCAGCCCGCGCCTCCCGCGCGTCCCTGCCCTGCCCCCACTTCCCAATGGCGGATGCAGGCGTCTGTGCTGCTTTTCCGCTGGGGGAGTTACTGGTGGGCTTGTAATCTGTTGGTTTTAATTATTTATCTATTTTTCTTTCCTGTTATGTTGCCCTCTGTGTTTCCAAGGCTCGCCACAGACTCGGCAGGGAGAGTGTTTCCTGGTGTTTGGAAACCTCTCTTCTTCAAGTTCCCTTCCCGGGACAGAGCTCCCTCCCCACCTCCTTTGTCTCCTTTCTCGTCTTTTATATTTTTTCCTACCTGTTTTTGAAGACAATGGTCTGCTTTTCTGGTTGCCTGATGTCCTCTGCCAGCCTACAGAAGTTGTTTTGTGGAGTTTGCTCGGTGTTGAAATGTTCTTTTGAGGACTTTGTGAGGGAGAAAGTGGTCTTCCCGTCCTATTCCTCCGCCATCTTTCCCTCCCTCCTATTCTCCTTTAATATAAGCATTTAAAGCTATAGATTTTACTTGCACTCTTGGTTAGTGTCCATCATGTGTGTCTACCATATGTTTTGATATGTTGATTTGTTTTCACTCACATCAAAGCATCAAGTGGTGCTAGTGGTAAACAACCCCCCTGCCAATGCAGGGGATGTAAGAGATGCAAGTTCAATCCCTGGGTTGGGAGGATCCACTGGAGGAGGGCATGACAACCCACTACAGTATTCTTGCCTGGGGAATCCCATGGACAGAGGAGTCTGGTGGCTACAGTCCTTAGGGTTACAAAGAGTTGGACACGACTGAAGTGACTTAGCATGCATGCATACACATTCACCATACGTTTGGATCATGTTTTATTTATCCTGTCAATCTCTTCTTTTGATTGGAGAATTTAAAAAATCTATTTATTCTTAATATAATTACTAATAATGTAGGTTTTATGTCTACCAGTTTGGACTTTATTCTCTAAATGTTTTTTATCTTTTTTCCATTTTACTCCATTATTGCTTTTTGTGTGTATCATATTTATTCTATAATGTGCCATTGAATTCCCATGTTTCTTTTCATTTCTCTCTTTGTATATATTTGTTTCAAGTTTCTGAGTGGTTAGCCTTGGAATTTAAATTAACATCTTAACTCAAGATAATCTGCTGCTGCTGCTGCTGCTGCTAAGTCACTTCAGTCGTATCTGACTCTGTGTGACCCCATAGACAGCAGCCAACCAGGCTCTCCAGTCCCTGGGATTCTCCAGACAAGAACACTGGAGTGGGTTTCCATTTCCTTCTCCCAAGATAATCTAATTTGAGTTTATACCAGCTAAATTTCTGAATTATACAGAAACTTAGCTCCATTCTCTCTCTTCTTCTTTGGCTAGTAATGTCATACAAATTATATCCTTAGATGTTATTAAGTCATTAAACACAGATTTTAAAGTTATTCAGTTGTATTTTAAATCAAAGGAAGAAGTGGGTTATCAACAAAATGCATATATATTGCCTTTTATATTTGTTTATGGAGTTAACTCTAATGATGTTCTTTATTCTTTATGTAGATTCTAGTTACTGTCTAGTGTTATTTCATTTTAACTTGAAGAACATCCTCAGAATTTCTTGTAAGACAGTTCTGCTACTGTCAGATTTTCTAGGTTTTTGGTTTTGTTGTTGTTGTTTTTTCAATTCAGGTATGTATTTCACTCATTCTTTAAGTATAGTTTTGATGGAATAAAGATGTATGGTTGACATTCTTTTTCTTTCAGCCCTTAGAGTATGCCATCCCACAGTTGTCAAATATTAGTTGACCATGCATGTGTGAGTTTATTTCTGGTCTCTTGATTCTGTTCCATTGGTTGGTGTGTATAATTTTTATGCTGGTACCATACTATTTTGATTAGCATAGCTTTGTAATATAGTTAGCAGTCAGAAAGTGTGATGCTTTGTTCTTTCTCAAGATTGCTTGAGTGGTCTGGGTCTTTTGTGGTACCATACAGATTTTAGTATTGTTTGCTCTGATTTTGTGAAAAACTGCCATTGGAATTTTGATGGGCATTGCATTGTATCTTTAGATGCCTTTGAGTTATATGTGCATTTTAACAATATTAAGTCTTCCAGTCTGTACATGGGATATCTTTCCTTTTGTGTCTTCTTCCCCTTTGTGAATTTCTTCCCTCAGTATTTTACAGTTTTCAGTATTGAGTTGTTTTACCACCTTGGAAGGAATGATGCTAAAGCTGAAACTCCAGTACTTTGGCCACCTCATGCAAAGAGTTGACTCATTGGACACGACTCTGATGCTGGGAGGGATTGGGGGCAGGAGGAGAAGGGGATGACAGAGGATGAGATGGCTGGATGGCGTCACTGACTCGATGGACATGAGTCTGAGTGAACTCCGGGAGTTGGTGATGGACAGGGAGGCCTGAAGTGCGGCAATTCATGGGGTCGCAAAGAGTCGGACATGACTGAGTGACTGAACTGAACGAACTGAACCACCTTGGTTAAATTTATTCCTAAGAATTTTATTGTTTTTGATACTATTGTAAGTGGAATTTTTTAAAAAAACTTTTTTTCATGTGGTTCACTGTTAGTGTATAGCAATGCTACTGATCTCTGTATATTGATTCTGTATCCTGCAACTTTATTAAATTCATTGTTTAGCTGTAACCATTTTTGGTGGAGTCTTCAGAATTTTTTCTATAAAGGATCATGCCATCTGCTGACAGACACAATTTTATTTCTTCTTTTCCAAACTGGATGCCTTTTGTTTCATTCTTAATTGCTCTGGCTAAGACTTCCAATACTATATTGAAGTGATGAGACTAGTCATTCTTGTCTTATTTATAATCTTAAAGGAAAAGTTTTCACCCTTTCAGTACTCAACATGATGTTGGTTGTTGATTTGTTATTATGTCGAGGTATGTTCCTTCTACATCTACTTTGTTGAGAATTTTTAATCATGAAAGGATGTTGAATTTTTAAAAAATGTTTAATTTTGACTTGATGGCATTTACCATGGCAAGAAAGTATGTTTTGATATAAATAGTAATTTGAAAACTCAAAATGCAAGTAAGTAATAACTTGAATTTTCAACATAGAACAGATTTATATTTTGAGATGCAAATTTAATCTATAAATTCTCTTTATACCTTTTATTTCTCTAATTTAAATTTAGATACTATTAAATGCTACTTTAAGAAGACTCTTAAGCCTGCTTAGAATTTATTTTGATTAGAAATGTTCATATTATTCATAAAATTTAAAGGCAACTGATTTCCTTTTTCCTTTTAACAAGCACTGTCAATATCTCATTCCATAATGAAAAAAAAAATCTGCTGTCCTTGGTTTTTAGTAAAGTAAAAGTGAATGTAGTTCTTCTATTGCTTTAATTTTAATTTCATTGGAGCATAAATATAATTTTAAATAGAAAATAATACTACTGATAATTCATGGCAAATAGATGGGGAAACAGTGGAAACAGTGGCTGACTTTATTTTTCTGGGCTCCAAAATCACTGAAGATGGTGATTGCAGCCATGAAATTAAAAGACGTTTACTCCTTGGAAGGAAAGTTATGACCAACCTAGACAGCATATTAAAAAGCAGAGATATTACTTCGTCAAGAAAGGTCCATCTAGTCAAGGCTATGGTTTTTCCAGTGATATTGTATGAATGTGAGAGTTGGACTATAAAGAAGGCTGAGTGCTGAAGAATTGATGCTTTTAAACTGTGGTGTTGGAGAAGACTCTTGAGAGTCCCTTGGACTGCAAGGAGATCCAACCAGTCCATCCTGAGGGTGATCAGTCTTGGGTATTCATTGGTAGGACTGATTTTGAAGCTGAAACTCCAATACTTTTGGCCACCTGATGCGAAGAGCTGACTCATTTGAAAAGACCCTGATGCTGGGAAAGATTGAAGGCAGGAGGAGAAGGGGACGACAGAGAATGAGATGGTTGGATGGCATCACTGACTCAATGGACATGGGTTTCGGTAAACTCTGGGAGTTGGTGATGGATAGGGAGGCCTGGCGTGTTGCGGTTCATGGGGTCGCAAAGCGTCAGACACAACTGAGCGACTGAACTGAACTGAACTGATAAACATTTGCATTTAACACCTTTTAAAATATTTTTTCCCTCCTCACTCTAAGTAGAACAAACAAAGAAGGAAAGAATCTACTTGGATCTTTAATTCTTCATACTCTGCCTCATAGCAATACTTATTTGGAAATCAAGGGTAATAGAAGAATATGCCTGTGGTTAGTGACTTGTAGAAGGTAAAATCAAATTGGGGTTGATCAAGTGAAGAAACTGTGAATAAAGATGAGAGAGTATGTCTCATTGCAGAGGGATATGAATGGCATAGAGGAGCAGTTTCTTCAAAGGCAGCTCTAGAAAAAGACTGAATTTTGTTTTGGAAATAGGCTTAACTCCTTAGTATTTTTTTTTTAAAGCTACACAATAACTATATAAGTTATATCTACTTCCTACCACTGGTGAAAACATTGATTAAAGAATAGCAGTAGCTCCAGATTCCAGAATCACAGGTGGAGCAGGACTTCTAGATACTATGAGTGGGCTGAGGTCCTGCAGAAATCTCCTTCTCTAAAAATTATTTGTTGGCTCCATGGAAGGAGTCATTGATGTTGGAACTTTCCTGGGTCATATGGTACCACTGCCCTCAGTAGTAACCTGCACTATCATCCTCTTCAAAGGAATTCCTAATTTGTCTCAGGTAATTCTACCTTCATGGGCTTTACTACATTCTAGCTTGCCTTCATTTTATCAATCAATGATATTGACCAAGTGCCTCAAATCTGAGATTATAATCCAAAGTGTCTCTGTGTAAGAGTAATATGAACTATTGGGACCCAAATGATAGACAAAATTCAGACTAGGAGCTATGGATCTAAAACACGAGATAGCAAGGGTCCAGCATGTACTAAAGTTGATGGGGTGTTCAAGTGTTAGAGATTGATTATTGCTTTATTTTTCTAGGAAAGGTTATTGAGAAGCTGCATTAAGCAAATAAGTTTATTAAAGTTGGAAATTAAATAATTTAAATAAAATAATTTAGTCATTCTGATCCTGATCACACCTTTGAAAAGGGTTTTAA
Source organism: Ovis canadensis (assembly GCF_042477335.2). NCBI lineage: Eukaryota > Metazoa > Chordata > Mammalia > Artiodactyla > Bovidae > Ovis > Ovis canadensis. The sequence goes on along the minus strand of NC_091246.1, from coordinate 148,257,591 downwards.
AGACAAATAACAGTAATATGAAAATTAGGTTGAGTTTGAGATTTTGACATGTTGAGATACACCTGGTAAACTAGTGAGTTGGGGAAACTGGAAGTCTATTTACAGGGGTCACTGAGCTTCCACAGGGCTTCCAGCTGGCCCAGTGATAAAGAATCTGCCTGCCAGTGCAGGAGACACAAGTTCAATTCTTGGATCAGGAAGATTCCGTGGAGAAGGAAATGACAACCCATTCCAGTATTCTTGCCTGGGAAATCCTATGGACAGAGAAGCCTGGCAGGATACAGTCTGCAGGATAGTGAAGAGTCAAACATGACTTGAGCATGCATGTACACATACGCTGAGTTTCCAGAGCAGAGAATTTTTCCTAACACTAGAATTCAGACCTACCAGAGCAAGGCTGAGGTGATGTAGCTTGAATGATCAATAGAGCTCTGAGGAGAGAGTTCAGAAAAAAATTTAGTGTTTGGAAAGCAGGGACCATGGATAGTACTTTGGATTAAAGGCTTAGTGGACAAAGGTAAAGGACAATTCTGAGTGCAGGCAAGTAGTAACCATTCATATTTGTCTTCTGGTCCAGTATCCATTGGAATTATGTCTGACTCTATAAAACATTCTAATCAAGAAACAGAGCAGATATTCTTCCAGGTTGCCATACCTTAGGCTGTGGCTTTGATTCTACTATAAGAACATTATACCAAAGAGGAGGCGTATGTTGCTTTGCTTAATCCTCACTGTGAACTTGCAAGGAAGTTATTAGTAACCTTACTTTAAAAAGGAGAAAACGGATACTCTGAGAAAATGACACTCTGAAACTGTAATCCTGAAAATTAAAACAGTAATAAGTATTGGATGTAGATTTGAACCTGAATTCTGTGCTCTATATTCCTAACTGACCCTCAGTTCAGTTCAGTCACTCAATTATGTACGACTCTTTGCGACCCCATGAATTGCAGCATGCCAGGCCTCCCTGTCCATCACCAACTCCGAAGTTTACCCAAACTCATGTCCATCGAGTTGGTGATGCCATCCTGCCATCTCATCCTCTGTCGTCCCCTTCTCCTCCTGCCCCCAATCCCTCCCAGCATCAGGGTCTTTTCCAATGAGTCAACTCTTTGCATGAGGTGGCCAAAGTACTGGAATTTCAGCTTAAGCATAAGTCCTTCCAATGAACACCCAGGACTGATCTCCTTAGGATGGACTGGTTGGATCTCCTTGCAGTCCAAGGGACTCTCAAGGTTCTTCTCCAACACCACAGTTCAAAAGCATCAATTCTTTGGCGCTCAGCTTTCTTCACAGTCCAACTCTCACATCCATACATGACCACTGGAAAAACCATAGCCTTGACTAGATGGCCTTTCATTGGCAAAGTAATATCTCTGCTTTTGAATATGCTGTCTAGGTTGGTCATAACTTTCCCTCCAAGGAGTAAGCGTCTTTTAATTTCATGGCTGCAATCATCATCTGCAGTGATTTTGGAGCCCCAAAAAACAAAGTCTGACACTGTTTCCACTGTTTCCCCATCTATTTGCCATGAAGTGATGGGACCAGATGCCATGATTAGTTTTCTGAATGTTGAGCTTTAAGCCAACTTTTTCACTCTCCTCTTTCACTTATGACCCTACGTGTCCTCAAAGAAGGCCTAAATATGAGAAGAGTAAGATTCTTACTACAGAGACTTAAAATTTATGTCTTAAGAACAATAGCAGCAATGTATCTTTCCTTTCTATGGAATTTTTGGTTAAGCAAGAGAGTTGAATATTTCAGAAAAAAATGAGCTATTAGGTCAAAGTTGGAAAATAAAAAACTAGGTCACATGATATATAAGAAGTAATGGGCATCTAATCAAAGAGACTAGTCTACTCTAAGAGAAATGTGAGTTTGGGACTGAATTGGGTGAATTTGGGTCTATTTGAGAGACAGATAAGCCTCACTATCAACTGATAAAGCCAGTTTGCTTTCTCCTCCTTTTCTCTACTCTTTTTAGTGAATTACCATTATGTTTAAACAAAGCAAAAACTATATATTGTGCTTTTTTTCTTTCAGTCCTAAGCAAGGGAAAAACTGAAAAAATTTAATTGGGGGCACAACATTCCCTGTCACTTTGATTCTTTAATATGACCAAGATACCATTAGTGTTCAAATTTAAATGAAAAAACCACCTATGCTTCTCATTTAAGAATTATTCTTAGGACTGAATCAGATCAGTTCTAACACATAGTTATTGAGAAAAAAAAATTACTATTTTCTATTACTGTGTGTTCTATCTATGATATTATGTAGGTAGCTGTGAGTAAAAGTTGTTCAGTCATGTCTGACTCTTTTTGACCCCATGGACTGTAGCCCACCAGGTTCTTCTGTCCATGGAATTCTCCAGACAAGAATATTGGAGTGGGTGGCCATCCCTTCCCCAAGAGATCTTTCTGACCCAGGGATCAAACCTGGGTCTCTCGCATTGCAGGCAAATTCTTTACCATCTGAGCCACCAGGGAAGTCCATATAGGTAGCTAGCCTTCTTCAAATGGACTGTGGCATTACATATTTTTCTTCCAAGCTCTAAAAATATATTCTTAATTAAAATATTCATTTGTTAGATTGAGCCACATGCAATTTTGACATCTTTTTTTTTTTAATAGCTTTAGGGAAATAGTTGGGGGACATTTTCTGAACAAGTTCTTTGAATCTCCTTGGAGAGCAATGTAATAGTCATTTGAAAAATAATTAGACAAATTGTCACTGTTCAAATATTTTGCATAGTAACTATTTGTTTTCTATTTTGGTGTTATGTTTCTAATTCTTCTTGACCCCATGGACTACAGCCCACCAAGCTCCTCTGTCCATGGGTTTCTCCAGGCAAGAATACTGGAGTGGGTTGCCATACCCTTCTCCAGGAGATCTTCCTGACTCAGGGATCTAACCCCAGTCTTTTGGGTTTCCTGCATTGGCAGGTTGGTTCTTTACCACTAGTGCCACCTGGGAAGGTATCTATTTATTGTGTTATTACAAAGTCCTCAATGAAAATTTAAATACACAAAAGGGACAATAGTTCTAATTATTATTTTTTCATTTGTAATTATTCATCTATGGACCAAAGAAAACAATACTGTTATATTTTCTTAAAATATAGTTCTGGTTGTAATATACACTACTGTTCGAAAGAGAACATGGAGATAAGGGTATGGCTATGATCTCAGACAACATACCGCTGTCTCCTTTGTCTGCAGATCAGTGTTAGCTGTTTTGTCTACAAAAGAGAAAAATATTGATCTTTCAGTTACAGTTTGTTCTTCATCCCTCCTTATTCTTTAGAACATAGGCATTTTTAACTTTTGCTTATTTCTAAAATTTAATTGTACTATTACTTATTATATTTGTGAAACTTACTGACATTTCATTTTTTTCTTAGTACTTTACATAGTGACCCTGTCAGCTTCCTCATCAGATTGTCTTCTTTCTTTGATGCTGTTAAGAGGAATTGTAGGAAACAAATTGTCTAATAGGGTCATATCACATCAGCATAAAAATCCTTTCACCTTTGAAGAACCATGAAAAATGTTTCTTCCTTTAAGTTTTCCTGTGCAAATTTTAGTCTGAAACCATACAAACAAACAGTAACTCTAATGGGCAAAGCATTGAGAATTCTGAAATTAGTCTTTCTTTTTGGACATTGTCAGCAGAAGAAGTTCTGTGTAATAAAGAATTAAATCTTGCCCAGAGAAGACTTCTGGCCTTTGTCCTGGGCTTCTGGAAGGAAATCTCTAAGTCCTTAGGATGTCATACCTGATGGGGATGTCTTTGTTTGCCTTGGGGCTCTGGAGTCTTAAGGAGCAGATTGGCTACGTCAGAGAGATCAATAGTGTCATACAGAGTGGAAACTTTGGGTCACACAGTATCAGTGGACCTCCAGAGGAACTGCAAACTGAGATGAACCAAATGGGCAATCAAATAATCATGTCCACATAATGAAGCTCTGATCACTGAGGCTTATGTGAGCATCCCTAGTTGGAAATATGCTGTGTGTATTGTCCCACATTAGTACCAGCAAGGAAATATGTCCATGACTCCATGGGGAGAGGACAACAGAAGCTCCTCATTTCATGAACTGAACACATTTTCCTGAACTCTGCCCCACATATTTTTTTCCTTTACTGATTTTCATCTCTATCATTTTCCAATAGTAGCCATAAATATTTGTAATTGGTAATAGAGTGAGGACATTCTTGGGTAGAAATTGCTCTTTTTTTTTTTTTAGTTTTTTATTTTTTAAATTTTGAAATCTTTAATTCTTACATGCGTTCCCAAACATGAACCCCCCTCCCACCTCCCTCCCCACAACATCTCTCTGGGTCATCCCCATGCACCAGCCCCAAGCATGCTGTATCCTGTGTCAGACATAGACTGGTGATTCAATTCTTACATGATAGTATACATGTTAGAATGCCATTCTCCCAAACCATCCCACCCTCTCCCTCTCCCTCTGAGTCCAAAAGTCCGTTATACACATCTGTGTCTTTTTTCCTGTCTTGCATACAGGGTCGTCATTGCCATCTTCCTAAATTCCATATATATGTGTTAGTATACTGTATTGGTGTTTTCCTTTCTGGCTTACTTCACTCTGTATAATCGGCTCCAGTTTCATCCATCTCATCAGAACTGATTCAAATGAATTCTTTTTAATGGCTGAGTAATACTCCATTGTGTATATGTACCACAGCTTTCTTATCCATTCGTCTGCTGATGGACATCTAGGTTGTTTCCATGTCCTGGCTATTATAAACAGTGCTGCGATGAACATTGGGGTACATGTGTCTCTTTCCATTCTGGTTTCCTTGGTGTGTATGCCCAGCAGTGGGATTGCTGGGTCATAAAGTAGTTCTATTTGCAATTTTTTAAGGAATCTCCACACTGTTCTCCATAGTGGCTGTACTAGTTTGCATTCCCACCAACAGTGTAGGAGGGTTCCCTTTTCTCCACACCCTCTCCAGCATTTATTGCTTGCAGATTTTTGGATTGCAGCCATTCTGACTGGTGTGAAGTGGTACCTCATTGTGGTTTTGATTTGCATTTCTCTAATAATGAGTGATGTTGAGCATCTTTTCATGTGTTTGTTAGCCATTCATATGTCTTCTTTGGAGAAATGTCTATTTAGTTCTTTGGCCCATTTTTTGATTGGGTCGTTTATTTTTCTGGAATTGAGCTGCATAAGTTGCTTGTATATTTTTGAGATTAGTTGTTTGTCAGTTGCTTCATTTGCTATTATTTTCTCCCATTCAGAAGGCTGTCTTTTCACCTTGCTTATATTTTCCTTTGTTGTGCAGAAGCTTTTAATTTTAACTAGATCCCATTTGTTTATTTTTGCTTTTATTTCCAGAATTCTGGGAGGTGGATCATAGAGGACCTGCTGTGATTTATGTCTGAGAGTGTTTTGCCTATGTTCTCCTCTAGGAGTTTTATAGTTTCTGATCTTACATTTAGATCTTTAATCCATTTTGAGTTTATTTTTGTGTGTGGTGTTAGAAAGTGATCTAGTTTCATTCTTTTACAAGTGGTTGACCAGTTTTCCCAGCACCACTTGTTAAAGAGGTTGTCTTTACTCCATTGTATATTCTTGCCTCCTTTGTCAAAGATAAGGTTTCCATATGTGTGTGGATTTATCTCTGGGCTTTCTATTTTGTTCCATTGATCTATATGTCTGTCTTTGTGCCAGTACCATACTGTCTTGATGACTGTGGCTTTGTAGTAGAGCCTGAAGTCAGGCAAGTTGATTCCTCCAGTTCCATTCTTCTTTCTCAAGATTGCTTTGGCTATTCGAGGTTTTTTATATTTCCATACAAATCTTGAAATTATTTGTTCTAGTTCTGTGAAAAATGTGGCTGGTAGCTTGATAGGGATTGCACTGAATTTGTAAATTGCTTTGGGTAGTATACTCATTTTCACTATATTGATTCTTCCGATCCATGAACATGGTATATTTCTCCATCTATTAGTGTCCTCTTTGATTTCTTTCATCAGTGTTTTATAGTTTTCTATATATAGGTCTTTAGTTTCTTTAGGTAGATATATTCCTAAGTATTTTATTCTTTTCGTTGCAATGGTGAATGGAATTGTTTCCTTAATTTCTTTTTCTACTTTCTCATTACTAGTGTATAGGAATGCAAGGGATTACTGTGTGTTGACTTTATTTCCTGCAACTTTACTATATTCATTGATGAGCTCTAGTAATTTTCTGGTGGAGTCTTTAGGGTTTTCCATGTAGAGGATCATGTCATCTGCCCCAGTGAGCGTTAACCAGACTCTACACATGGACATCACCAGAATGTCAATAGTGAAGTCAGATTGATTATATTCTTTGCAGCAAAAGATGAAGAAGCTTTAAACAATCAGCAAAAACAAGACCAGGAGCTGACTGTGGCTCAGATCATGAACTCCTTATTGCCAAATTCAGACTTAAATTGAAGAAAGTAGGGAAAACTACTAGACCATTCAGCTGTGACCTAAATCAAATACCTTATGATTATACAGTGGAAGTGACAAATAGTTTCAAGGGATTAGATCTGATAGGCAGAGTGCCCGAAGAACTATGGATGGGGGTTCATGACATTGTACAGGAAGCAGTGATCAAGACCATCCCCAAGAAAAAGAAATCCAAAAAGGCAAAATGGTTGTCTGAGCAGGCCTTACAAATAGCTGAGAAAAGAAGAGAACTGAAAGGAAAAGGAGAAAAGGAAAGATATACCCATTTGAATGCAGAGTTCCAAAGAATAGCAAGGAGAGATAAGAAAGCCTTCCTCAGTGATCAGTGCAAAAAAATAGAGGAAAACAATAGAATGGGAAAGACTAGACATTTCTTCAAGAAAATTAGAGATACTGAGGAAATATTTCATGCAAAGATGGGCTCAGTAAAGGACAGAAATGGTATGGACCTAACAGAAGCAGAAGATATTAAGAGATGATAAGAATACACAGAAGAGCTATACAATAAAAAATCTTCATGACCCAGATAACTATGATGGTGTGATCACTCACCTAGAGCCAGACATCCTGGAATATGAAGTCAAGCGGGCCTTAAGAAACATCACTACAAACAAAACTAGTGGAGGTGATAGAATTCAGTTGCACTACTTCAAATCCTGAAAGATGATGCTGTGAAAGTGCTGCACTCAATATGCCAGCAAAATTGGAAAACTCAGCAGTGGCTACAGGACTAGAAAAGGTCAGTTTTCATTGCAGCCACAAAGAAAGGCAATGCCAAAGAATGCTCAAACTACTGCACAATTGTACTCATCTCACTCGCAAGAAAAGTAATGCTCAAAATTCTCCAAGCCAGGCTTCAACAGTACATGAACTGTGAACTTCCAGATTTTCAAGCTGGATATAGAAAAGGCAGAGGAACCAGAGATCAAATTATCAACATCCATTGATCATTGAAAAAGCAAGAGAGTTCCAGAAAAACATCTACTCCCTCTTTATTGACTGGAACTTTGCCTTTGACTGTGTGGATCACAACAAACTGTGGAAAATTCTTCAAGAGATGGGAATACCAGACCACCTGACCTGCCTCCTCAGAAATCTATATGCAGGTCAGGAAGCAATAGTTAGATCCGGACATGGAACAACAGACTTGTTCCAAATTGGGAAAGGAGTATGTCAAGGCTGTATATTGTCACCCTGCTTATTTATCTTCTATGCAGAGACTTCCCTGGTGGCTCAGATGCTAAAGTGTCTGCCTATAATGCGGGAGACCTGGGTTCAATCCCTGGGTTGGGAAGATCTCCTGGAGAAGGGAATGGCAACCCACTCCAGTATTCTTACCTGGAAAATCCCATAGACAGAGGATCCTGGTAGGTTTATAGTCCATGGGGTCACAAAGAGTCAGACATGACTGAACAACTTATGACTATGACTGCAGAGTACATCATGAGAAATACTGGGCTGGATGAAGCACAAACTGGAATCGAGATTGCTGGGAGAAATATCAATAACCTCAGATATGCAGATGACACCACCCTTATGGCAGAAAGTGAAGAGGAGATAAAGAGCCTCTTGATGAAAGTGAAAGAAGAGAGTGAAAAAGTTGGCTTAATTTCAACATTTAACAAATTTAGATCATGGCATCTGGTCCCATCACTTCATGGCAAATAGATGGGGAAACAGTGGAAATAGTGATAGATTTTATTTTGGGGGTCCAAAATCACTGCAGATTGTGGGTGCAGCCATGAAATTAAAAGACACTTGCTCCTTGGAAGAAAAGCTATGACTAACCTAGACAGCATATTAAAAAGCAGAGACATTACTTTGCCAACAAAGGTCCATCTAGTCAAGCCTATGGTTTTTCCAGTAGTCATGTATGGATGTGAGATTTGGATTACAAGGAAAGCTGAGTGCTTAAGAATTCATGTTTTTGAACTCTTGTGTTGGAAAAGACTCTTGATAGTCCCTTGGTCTGCAAGGAGATCAAGCCAGTAGTCAAACTGATTACTGAGGGTAATCAGTCCTGAATATTCATTGGAAAGACTGATGCTGAAGCTGAAACTCCAAAACTTTGGCCACCTGATGCAGAGAACTGACTTATTGGAAAAGACCCTCATGCCTGGAAGATTGAAGGCAGGAGGAGAAGGGGACAATAAAGGATGAGATGGTTGGATGGCATCACAACTTAATGGACATGAGTTTGAGCAAGCCCTGGGAGTTAGTGAAGGACAGAGAAGCCTGGCTTGCTGCAGTCCATGAAGTCTCAAAGAGTCGAACACAAATTGAATGACTGAACTGAACTGAATGGTTAGTTATCGTTAGGGAAGTCTGGATCTTCCCTGATAGCTCAGCTGGTAAAGAAGAAATCCTGGTTTGAATCCTGGGTTGGGACGATCCCCTGGAGGATGGCATGGAAACCCTCTCCAGTACTCTTGCCTTGAGAATCTCCATGAACTAAGGAGCCTGGCGGGCTGTAGTCCATGGTGTCGCAAATAGTTGGACACAACTGAGCGACTAACCACACACAACCATATGGTTGGATGAAACTCTTAAGTCTTTATTTTCTGAAATATAAAACCCATGCTGCTATTTTTGTTATAGGCCATTCTGCAATGAGTTGAAGTAAAAAAAATAAGTGAGTAAAAATCCTGGCATCCTTGTGTGTTTTTGTGTATATTCGCATGTGTTACTTTCTGTGTGCTGACTATAGGCTGACTTTCCACGTGTTGATTTCAGGAACTCAAAGGAGTGTGATGAACTTATATCTGAAGCTAAAAAAATTTACAAATTTTTAGGAATAGTAGGGTGCTGTCATTGACTCACATTATCACTGGAAATTGCCATTCTAGAATCTAAATTGCCAAGAGTTGACACTAGCCATCACCTTCTCTCACAACAGTACAGGTGGTGGGTATTCATGTCATCTCCAAAGGATTCTGTCATTATCAGCCATTGGCCTGAGGGAAATCTTTATTCCTAAGAGACTATAGAATTCTGAGCAGATTCTTTTTTTCTTTTTCTACTTGTAATTTAAAAAAATTTTATTTATTCATTTATTTATTTTTACTTTACAATACTGTATTGGTTTTGCCATACATTGACATGAATCCGCCACAGGTGTGCATGAGTTCCCAACCCTGAACCCCCCTCCCACCTCCCACCCCATATCATCTCTCTGGGTCATCCCAGTGCACCAGCCCCAAGCATCCTGTATCCTGTATCAAACCTAGACTAGCGATTCGTTTCTCACATGATAGTATACAGGTTTCAATGCCATTCTCCCAAATCATCCCACCTGCTCCTTCTCCCTCTCCCACAGAGTCCAGTAGTTTGTTCTGTACATCTGTGTCTCTTTTGCTCTCTTGCATACAGGGTTATCATTACCATCTTTCTAAATTCCATATATATGTGTTAGTATACTGTATTGGTGTTTTTTTTTCTGGCTTACTTCACTCTGTATAATAGGCTCCAGTTTCATCCACCTCATTAGAACTGATTCAAATGTATTCTTTTTAATGGCTGAGTAATACTCCATAGTGTACATGTACCACAGCTTTCTTATCCATTCGTCTGCTGATGGACATCTAGGTTGCTTCCATGTCCTGGCTGTTATAAATAGTGCTGTGATGAACATTGGGGTACACGTGTTTCTTTCAATTCTGGTTTCCTCAGTGTGTATGCCCAGAAGTGGGATTGCTGGGTCATAAGGCAGTTCTATTTCCAGTTTTTTAAGGAATCTCCACACTGTTCTCCATAATGGCTGTACTAGTTTGCATTCCCACCAACAGTTTAAGAGGGTTCCCTTTTCTTCACACCCTCTCCAGCATTTATTGCTTGTAGACTTTTGGACCGCTGCCATTCTGACTGGTGTGAAATGGTACCTCATTGTGGTCTTGATTTGCATTTCCCTGATAATGAGTGATGTTGAGCATCTTTTCATGTGTTTGTTAGCCATCTGTATGTCTTCTTTGGAGAAATGTCTATTTAGTTCTTTGGCCCATTTTTTGATTGGGTCGTTTATTTTTCTGGAATTGAGCTGCATAAGTTGTTTGTATATTTTTGAGATTAGTTGTTTGTTAGTTGCTTTATTTGCTATTAATTTCTCCCATTCTGAAGGCTGTCTTTTCACCTAGCTTATAGTTTCCTTTGTTGTGCAGAAGCTTTTCATTTTAATTAGGTCCCATTTGTTTGTTTTTACTTTTATTTCCAATATTCTGGGAGGTGGGTCATAGAGGATCCTGCTGTGATTTATGTCTGAGAGTGTTTTGCCTATGTTCTCCTCTAGGAGTTTTATAGCTTCTGGTCTTACGTTTAGATCTTTAATCCATTTTGAGTTTATTTTTGTGGATGGTGTTAGAAAATGTTCTAGTTTCATTCTTTTACAAGTGGTTGATCAGTTTTCCCAGCACCACTTGTTAAAGAGATTGTCTTTAATCCATTGTATATTCTTGCCTCCTTTGTCGAAGATAAAGTGTCCATATGTGTGTGGATTTATCACGGGGCTTTCTATTTTGTTCCATTGATCTATATGTCTGTCTTTGTGCCGGTACCATACTGTTTTGATGACTGTGGCTTGGTAGTGGAGCGTGAAGTCAGGCAGGTTGATTCCTCCAGTTCCATTCTTCTTTCTCAAGACTGCTTTGGCTAATTGAGGCTTTTTGTATCTCCATACAAATTGTGAAATTATTTGTTCTAGCTCTGTGAAAAATACCGCTGGTAGCTTGATAGGGATTGCATTGAATCTATAGATTGTTTTGGGGTAGTATACTCATTTTCACTATATTGATTCTTCTGATCCATGAACATGGTATATTTCTCCATTTATTAGTGTCCTCTTTGATTTCTTTCATCAGTGTTTTATAGTTTTCTATATATAGGTCTTTAGTTTTCTTAGGTAGATATATTCCCAAGTATTTTATTCTTTTCGTTGCAATGGTGAATGGGATTGTTTCCTTAATTTCTTTTTCTACTTTCTCATTACTAGTGTATAGGAATGCAAGGGATTACTGTGTGTTGATTTTTATCCTGCAACTTTACTCTATTAATTGATTAGCTCTAGTAATTTTCTGGTGGAGTCTTTAGGGTTTTATATGTAGAGGATCATGTCATCTGCAAACAGTGAAAGTTTTACTTCTTCTTTTGAAATTTGGATTCCTTTTATTTCTTTTTCTGCTCTGATTGCTGTGGCCAAAACTTCCAGAACTATGTTGAATAGTAGCGGTAAAAGTGGGCACCTTTGTCTTGTTCCTGACTTTAGGGGAAATGCTTTTAATTTTTCACCTTTGAGGATAATGTTTGCTGTGGGTTTGTCATATATAGCTTTTATTATGTTGAGGTATGTTCCTTCTATTCCTGCTTTCTGGAGGGTTTTTTATCATATATGGATATTGAATTTTGTCAAAGGCCTTCTCTGCATCTATTGAGATAATCATATGGTTTTTATTTTTCAATTTGTTATGTGGTGAATTACATTGATTGATTTGCAGATATTGAAGAATCCTTGCATCCCTGGGATAAAGCCCACTTGGTCATGGTGTATGATCTTTTAAATGTGTTGTTGGATTCTGATTGCTAGAATTTTGTTAAGGATTTTTGCATCTATGTTCATCAGTAATATTGGCCTGTAATTTTCTTTTTTTTTTTGTAGCATCTTTTGTCAGGTGATGGTGGCCTCATAGAATGAGTTTGGAAATTTACCTTCCTCTGCAATTTTCTGGAAGAGTTTGAGTAGGATAGGTGTTAGCTCTTCTCGAAATTTTTGGTAGAAATCAGCTGTGACATCTGGACCTGGGCTTTTGTTTGCTGGAAGGTTTCTGATTACAATTTCAATTTCCGTGCTTGTGATGGGTCTGTTAAGATTTTCTGTTTCTTCCTGGTTCAGTTTTGTAAAGTTGTACTTTTCTAAGAATTTGTCCATTTCTTCCACATTGTCCATTTTATTGGCATATAATTGCTGATAGTAGTGTCTTATGATCCTTTGTATTTCTGTGTTGTCTGTTGTGATCTCTCCATTTTCATTTCTAATTTTATTGATTTGATTTTTCTCCCTTTGTTTCTTGATAAGTCTGGCTAATGGTTTGTCAATTTTATTTATCCTTTCAAAGAACCAGCTTTTGGGTTTGTTGATTTTTGCTATGGTCTCTTTTGTCTCTTTTGCATTTATTTCTGCCCTAATTTTTAAGATTTCTTTCCTTCTACTAACCCTGGGGTTCTCCAATTCTTCCTTTTCTAGTTGCTTTAGGTATAGAGTTAGGTTATTGATTTGACTTTTTTCTTGTTTCTTGAGGTATGCCTGTATTGCTATGAACTTTCCCCTTAGCACTGCTTTTATAGTGTCCACAGGTTTTGGGTTGTTGTGTTTTCATTTTCATTTGTTTCTATGCATATTTTGATTTCTTTTTTGATTTCTTCTGTGATTTGTTGGTTATTCAGAAGCGTGTTGTTCAGCCTCCATATGTTGGAATTTTTAACAGTTTTTCTCCTGTAATTGAAATCTAATCTTAATGCATTATGGTCAGAAAAGATGCTTGGAATAATTTCAATTTTTTTGAATTTACGAATGCTAGATTTATGGCCCAGGATGTGATCTATCCTGGAGAAGGTTCTGTGAGCACTTGAGAAAAAGGTGAAATTCATTGTTTTGGGGTGAAATGTCCTATAGATATTAATTAGGTCTAACTGGTCTATTGTATCGTTTAAAGTTTGTGTTTCTTTGTTAATTTTCTGTGTTTCCTGTTTAGTTGATCTGTCCATAGGTGTGAGTGAGGTATTAAAGTCTCCCACTATTATTGTGTTATTGTTAATTTCCCCTTTTATACTTGTTAGCATTTGTCTTACATATTGTGGTGCTCCTATTTTGGGTGCATGTATATTTATAATTGTTATAGCTTCTTCTTGGATTGATCCTTTGATCATTATGTAGTGGCCTTCTTTGTCTCTTTTCACAGCCTTTGTTTTAAAGTCTATTTTATCTGATATGAGTATAGCTACTCCTGCTTTCTTTTGGCCTCTGTTTGCATGGAATATCTTTTTCCAGCCCTTCACTTTCAGTCTGTATGTGTCCCTTGTTTTGAGCTGGGTCTCTTGTAGGGGGTCTTGTTTTTGTATCCATTCTGCCAGTCTTTGTCTTTTGTTTGGGGCATTCAACCCATTTATGTTTAAGGTAATTATTGATAAGTATGACCCCGTTGCCATTTACCTTATTGTTTTGGGTTCGGGTTTATACACGCTTTTTGTGTTTCCTGTCTAGAGAATATCCTTTAGCAATTGTTGGAGAGCTGGTTTGGTGGTGCTGAATTCTCTCAGCTTTTGCTTATCTGTAAAGCTTTTGATTTCTCCTTCATATTTGAATGAAATCCTTGCTGGGTAGAGTAATCTGGGCTGTAGGTTATTTTCCTTCATCACTTTAAGTATGTGCTGCCATTCCCTTCTGGCCTGAAGAGTTTCTATTGAAAGATCAGCTGTTATCCTTATGGAAATCCCCTTGTGTGTTATTTGTTGTTTTTCCCTTGCTGCTTTTAATATTTGTTCTTTATTTTTGATATATGTTAATTTGATTAATATGTGTCTTGGGGTGTTTCACCTTGGGTTTATCCTGTTTGGGACTCTCTGGGTTTCTTGAACTTGGGTGATTAATTCCTTCCCCATTTTAGGGAATTTTTCAACTACTATCTCCTCAAGTATTTTCTCATGGTCTTTCATTTTGTGTTCTTCTTCTGGGACTCCTATAATTCGAATGTTGGAGCATTTCATATTGTCCTGGAGGTCTCTGAGATTGTCCTCATTTCTTTTAATTCGTTTTTCTTTTTTCCTCTCTGATTCATTTATTTCTACCATTTTACCTTCTATTTCACTAATCCTATTTTC